>NC_139577.1:13262065-13337065 GCF_946808225.1 Silurus aristotelis | reverse complement strand
CTTGGCCCTCACCAGAGGTTGTCAAGCATGCGAGAGTGAGCTGTCACTCTGAGGAAATACCACAGTGTGAGAGCTATCTCGACGAGGATCAGAGGGACTAGTGATACAGGTGAGCCCGTCATGGCGTATACGGAGAACGGGAGTTGCTTTAGTCTTACCAAAGAACTTTCTCCGATTTCTGAAAAAAAAAAAAAAACAGTCATTTATTTTCTCGACGAATATTGGGCACACGGTGAACTCAGCTGCGCTGCAGTAGGATATAAAAACAGTGCGGCCTGGCGAGGGTTTTCTGCCACGCGCTTTTATCGAGTGCATATTGCCAGCTCTCTTTCGGTATAAGATGCTGTCAGAGGGGGTTGGTTATTTTTAGCTGGAATTATTATTACTATGCGCTCCACGGTCTCGGCCTGGCCACTGCAGCGCTTGAAGATTGACGGGGAGCCAAAGCAGAGCAGCCCACTCTAAACGGAAGCTCAAAAAAAAACGTGCAGTTTCGGGAAACGAAAACCATCACGTACAAGCAATATTAATGGATTTGAAGGCATTATGACTGAATGATAAATCTCAGAACCGTCCGAGCTAAGCTATAGAACTTCAATAAACGTGTCGGACGTGCTCCCTGGTGCTAATTGCGTTCAAGACAAGGTGTAAGCAAGGTGTTTGTCTTTTGTTTTTTTATGGCTGTGGATTAATAACACGGGTTGTTTTGGTAACTGATTTTAGGTTCTCTGAGGATTAAGGGAAGGTGTGGCCTGTCTAACGTTAAAGCTACAGAATTGTTTCACACCGCTGTTTAAGCTTTAAAATCATGTTGCATGGATAAACACAAAGGTTGCGCACCATTGAGGCATTGAGCTGCAGGTCCCCGTGTCCTCTGTGGCAGGCCCAGCTGTGTGACAGAGGGGCCCCAGTAACAGCCCCTCGTCTCAGGCCTGGCTTTTTCGAGTGTGGCAGCTGTTGGACTGTGGTGTCCCAGAGCTGAGAGCTTGAGAATAGTGGGTGGGTGAGTGTGTTGGCGTGGTGGGGGGAGTTTGCGGGTCAAGGACAGCTCCCCTTAGTGCCGAAGGGGCCACGCTGCCTTTGTATGTGAACCCTTCCTGAAACAAAGCGGGCAGCTGGGTGCATAAAAGCCTACAGATGGCACTGAGTGATGAGGCCATATCAATAATAATGGATAGCAGACAAAAAGCTGGGCCTTCGGTGCAGATTAGGCGCACTTGGGCCTCCTCCACTTCTGTACAGTGCGTGTGGGACAGGGTTAACCCCTGTATGCGTGCTCCACTGTGCATCTGCTCCCGTCCCGCTCGTGTGCCAAGTGTGTGCATTAAGGGTCTGGAATTCTGCTGCATTATGTACTGCCTGATGTTGCCAAGGAGATGCCTGCTCGCTAAGTGAGCTCAGCCTGCATTGTGCTCTTCAAGTGTCTGCATTCACAACATAAACACTCCATCTAGACTTGTGTGCTGTAAACATATATTTTGCGTTTTCTTGTTTGCGGCTTTCGTTTTTAAGTAATTCCAGAGTTAATTGCTGGTATAAATATAGCGTCTCCAGTTTTGAGGTATTCCTCAAAGTGCGGCTTAGTCTATTCTCTTAGGATAACGATTATTACACTATACAATAGCAACAGATATTTTAATAACGGCTTCGAAAAGCAAGGAACCATTTGAGCAGGTAAACAAGTAGGTGATTTTTATTTATTTATTTATTTATTTATTTTATAATTTTGGGCAAACAATATGTAAGTGATGAGGAACCATTAGAATAGATTTTCTTTTTTAGGTCCTGAACACTGGACAGGAAATCACTCCCTCATTCATTTGTACAAGGACAAAACAACTTGGATTACGTAAAAAAATTTGGAATATATTTGTACTATATAAAAGTGGTATTAAAATGGTCCGAGACTAGTTTTGTAACACGCCAACAGATGGCGGCATGCACAGTCACAAGGAGCACCGCCAAACTCACTTCCGCACCCAACCTACTCACCAGGTTTGGCTCCTTTCGGACTTCACCCTCTTCCTGAAGATGAGGATCCAGCTGTAAGGTCATCGTTATTACTCCACTGTGAACCACACGTGCTGGACACGCTTCGAAAAAGAAGACCTCCAGGACACGTTCCAGAAGTGGCAGGAACTCTGGGAGCGCTGTGTTGCTGTATTATGAAGATGATGGTGTGTAAACGTAGATAAATAAATTACTTTCTTGTAAACAGACCTAGACTTTTTCAATACCACCTCGTATTACAACTTGTTTGTAATACATCACATTCCACCTGTACACGTAACAGTGTAATTCCCAATCATTTTATGATGCATCTTGTACATCATAACTGGCTTATCGAAAGGAGATTAAAAGTTTGTTATTTAGTGTAAAACTGTTTTACTGTGCGTTTGACAAGAACTCGGGAATGGTTGCAAAATCAGGCATCGCTGTCTAAATCCGAGTAAGCACACTCATTAGTGGTTATTAGACAAGATTTTTCCAACAGTTTTATCCAAAGAAAAAAAAACTTTTTGAGGAAATGCCACAGTGTTAGAGCTCAATTTTGTGCAGATCTTAATATAGGAAAATATTCAAAGCTGGGATGATTTGACCCACTCTGGCACTTACTGTAACTATGCTCAAATTGCCTATTTTTTCATTACAGCATTGTTCCTATTTTTTTTATTTTTCCAACAAGTTTCTTTGTAGCTGTTACTATAGAAGCGATAACGAATTCCGAGGCCTTTATTGTCATCGAACAAGTAAAATCTTCAAGCTGTGTTTTAAAAACTATATGGACAAAAGTTTTTTGGACACCTGACCATCAGATTTGTATATTTTGAACATCTTATTTGCCATTTTCTGTTCCACTCTTTCACGAGCGTGTTTGTGGAGATTGTTAGTAAAGTCAGGTACTGATGTTGGTGAGGTGTTTTAATAGGGTAAAGTTCAGAGCTCTACTGCAGGCCACTCAAGATCTTCCACGCCAACCCATGTTAAGCATATCTTCACGACGCTGGATTTGTGCACAGGGGCATTGTCATGCTGGAACAGATTTTGAAGTAAAAGCTAATTTTATAATATAGCATCCACAGACATACTATACAAATCTATACAAGTCCTATCGTATACTTTGGGACAAACCACATATGGCTGGAAAATACAGGTGTCCCAATACTTTTGTCCAAATACTGTATGGTAAATAGAAAAAAAAGAATCCAGCAGCTATTAGGAAAATTATTCAACACATTTCAACCATTTATAACTGAGCATTCAGCTTTGGAATATAAATATATATATTTGTTGATTAACAACATTTTTGCGTATAAAGCTCTAGTTTCTAATTTTGTTACAAATATCACTGTGCATTTAAGTGTGTAATATTATATTAGTTAAATACTAGATTCTTAGTGAAAAATAAGAGATAGAGTGAACTATTATGGAAATATATCATGTACTATGGATTGAAAATGTGCTATATTAAAACAAAACCACTGCTGTGTTGATCGTAGGTTTACAGGAAGTGTAACTGTTTCTGGACTTTTTTTTAGAGCATATTGGAGGAAGTGACAGTATTTCTGTAGTAACAAAACATTTTTGTTTCTGGTTTTTAAATGTGACCGCGCAACCCGATTTGAATAAAATGCAGATGTGCCAATGATTATTTATTTGAATCGGCTTTTAGTGTGCGCATAAAAGCAAGCGTAAATACCTATATTTTGTTACATAGTCATTGCATCATAGTGATATTCTTTTTTTTTTTTTTTTTTTTTTTTTTTTTTTTTTTTTTTATATTCCAGCTTGTTTGGAAGTTGAGGTCAGTGCACAGGTTCAGCCATGATACAGCACCCCTGCAGCAAAGCAGGTTAAGATCTTTGCTCATGGGTCTAACAGTGGCAGATTGGCAGTGTTGGGGCTTGAACCGCTGACATTCCGAGCCTAAAGGTTTGCGTGACCTCTGCGAAGAAGGCCTCGCGGTTAAAATTGACACGAGTTGAAGGAATGTGTAGATGTTGCAGACGTGTGGTATAATGTCACTGCCATGCTGCGAAGAGTCATCTATAAATAGCGTACACCTGAAAACTTTACTTAGAAAGCCTCAGCCTGTGGCACAGGGCCCGATACCAGCGGTTGGTCGCGTTCCGTCTGCCGTCCAAAATGTATTCAAATGGCTTTCGGTTAAGGAGCTATTCATTATGCAACCGATTGAGCGTTCAATTTCAGATCTGCCATTGGCTAAAGCTTACCACAGGAGGTCTGAAGAGAAAGTGCTGTTTAAGGAAAATAAAGCTGTCTTGCTACCATGGTTACTGCAGCTGTGCATGTTCATATACTCACTGATCTATAGCCTACGCTCGTAATGGCCCCGGTGATGACTGGAGCACAGAGAACTTCTATTGAGACCGACTAACAGAATCTGACAAGCAGCTGAGAGGAAGCTGACATTTCAGTGCGGAAGCAGCACGTATTAAGCAGGAGTTATTTGCAAAGGCCGAAAGTTAGTGTTTTCAGGAAGGATACACTTTTACTGTATGTATGATTCTTGGCTCGTCACTTCAGAGAGCGAGCCAGAGAGACTCCAGTTGCCAGACAAGTCCGGGGGAACCAGGCGAGTTTGCACTAATTGCTATTCGGAACAGGCACAGCGCACGGCTTAGCATCTTTTTTTTTTTTTTTTTTTTTTTAAATGATGAAACAAAGGCTTGGATTGTTGTGCTCCAAAGCAGAGGTCTTCGATGAACGACTACGCAACCTCCCGAATCTCCCCACCATCCTGGTGGAAAAAAAAAACCCAAATCAACGAGACAACTTTCGTATGTTGCAAAGTTCTTGATGTTTTTTTTTTTTTTTTTCTCTTTTCTTTTTCTCAATTGAATGAAATGAGGAAGTCTCGGTTGCCACTAGGCAGACAAAACAAACATTTCTTTTATGCTCCTTCCTGTCCTCAATGAGACAACTCCACTATTAACGCGGTGACAATGTGCTACAGTGCCAACGCCAGCAATAAACAATTGCGGACAATACAACGACTCTTCTGGTGTTGACATGACAATGTGTTTCTCCATGCTTTTAATTCAGCTTACTCCATACAACTTTTATCGCCTCTTCACAAAGTCAGGAGAGTTCTCTTTTTTTCTCTCTATGTCTTATGTCACAGTCCAAATGTATGTTTCTAGCAAAGCGGTTGAAGACATGGCTGTTGGCAGGGGGCCACGGATAGTTTCATGAAAACACAATAATCGCACGTCTACAGCTACTAAACCACAGAAGGTATAAAGTGCTTGTACAGATACACAGCCTGTTGTTTTGGCCAGCCGAGCGACACTATAAAAAGCCGTGCAGGGGGCCGTGAAGTGGTCTGAGAGTCGCTACTTGTCACCAAAGCTGTACAAAACAGGCATTAAATTAACTGGTTGCTAGTGGTGACTCGGTGTAGTGGGACCCGGTGAAGCAGGTGTCCCGCAGCACCACCTTGAGCTCAGGAAGCAGAACTGCGACAGTCCAGTTCAGGGTTTAGTGAAGGTGAACATGCAGTTACGTTCCACTTTGTTACTCGACACAAAAAAAAAAAAGAATTATGAAAATGCAAAACCACTATTAGTATTTTTGGAAACAATTCGTAGCAAGCTTCAAAGGATATATTGATACGTACAGGAAATAAATTATTATTGCCTTTCCTTGAAGGAAGGTTAGGGACATGGCAAACAAATGTATTTCCTTTTTATGACCATTTATAGTCTGAATTAGTTTCCCCATGCACGCACACATTTGTTAAAGTAAAAGAAAACCAGATAAAAACCGCACAAACGTTTCAGCATTTGTGCCGACAGCCAGTTAGACGATATTGCTGTAGGTTCGTGTGTGTGTGGGTGTCTTTTACACTATGAAGTGAGGTGCAGAATGATGCTTGTGTCTATGTGCTTCTGTACTCGCTAGTTGTCCTGTTCATCTGCGTGCATGACTGCTTGTCTTGTATGTACGAGAGCCACGTCTGCTTTTGCTCCAGCATTTATGCATCCATTCTCACTTTTTCTAAGCATGTTTAAATGTGTTCACTAGGGATGGTAAGATCCAACAAAGTTGCATTTGTGTCGCAATGCATAGTTTTTAACATATTATTTATATATAATTATTAGTAGATACACTGTACTTTTATAAAAAAAAAAAAAAATTGTGACCAATATTTGATATGTAGATTGATTTCTCCTCCTTAAACTGCTGCTACGTGAATATGTATACGTATACGTATCACAACGCTACGGAGACAGAGGCGTGTCCTGAGAGTCACATAGAATACAGATTAACATGGCAGAGGTAGAGCTGCATCTTCCTGGAGACAGAACAGGAAAAGAACGTCTGGTTTTATTTCAGCTTTTTTATTATGCGTTAGAGGTCCGAAGGCACTTAAGTAAATTGATGATTTGCTGCCTGTGATGAAATAAAAGCGAACTATCTGCACCATATTGAAATGCATAGCGTCATGGGGTAAATCGTATCGGATCACATCAATACGAATCGCATCGGCCTCAGCCTCAGCTCCACATCCTCACAAGCGTTAGTTATTGTTTATGAACTAGATCGCCTCTTACACATTTTCCTTTTTATGGAACTAAATCTGCATTATTAAATTATTCCGTAGTAGTTGGTCACCATCGCATAAGCGTAATCCGTCTTTATCAGTTTACAATGGCGTGCACTTTCGAAGGTCATTTATTTCTTCTAAATTAAGTAATCCATTTTTTTTTACCTCACCTCAGCCACAGATAGAGAGAGAGAAAAAGGATAGCTGTGAATTAACTCGGATAAATGTTATGGCAAAAATATTTGGACACCTATATGTTAATATTCTGATTCTGGGGAAAAATCCACAATTTCTCTATAGGATCAATAAAGGATTCTGATTCTGATGTTCAATAAATTTTTTGTGAATTTTATTTGAATAGCGCTTTTACAGACAGATGTTCTTTTAAACGCAGCTTTACAGAGATGTAGAGGTTATTAAGGTTTAAGGTATAAAAGAAAGTTGTATAAAAGTCTGACTGTCTTTGGCAGTCATCAGATCTTTAGTTGCAGTGAAAGGAAATTGTAATGCTACAGCATAAAAAGACATCCTATACAAATGTCTCGAATTTTAATAGGAACAACCACATATGAATCTGAAAGCCAGGTGTCTACAAACGTTTGTATTAAGTTAAGTTTGTATGAAGTGTAAATATATTTATGAACTTGAGTAACGTTCTTAATCCATAGGGTTTAATATGATGTAGGTCCACCCTTTGTAATCCATTTTATTTTTTTTTTTTCTGCTTTTCCGCCTGCCCACCCCGAACCAACTCGACCAGGTGAGTCGCTTTACTAATCTATTAGTAATCGTGTGAAAAGTGAGCTTTTTAGTAGTAGCACTCATGAAGGAACTTTCCTGCAGCGCTTAGAGTAGTAAAGAGTTTGTTTGTGAATATGAAATCATCACTAGTTATGCTTCAAGCTGCTTCTCATATTCTATCGGGGGTTGAGCGGGTGAAGGAAAAACAAAGCCAGTTTACAGCTCTGGAAGACGCTTAGTCAGCTGTTTTTACGTGTCTCACGGAATTAGCTGTACATTCACTCTGTCTCACAGCTCAGTGGCAGTTGTTCCTGCTGCTATTCAAAGAAATACACACCCACAACTGTGTAAAGCACAATACAAATATTTATAAACTGTATTTAAAGCATAATCTGCAATGATGACATAGTTGCTTAGCCTGTACTGTCGTTGCAGAGCAAATGAATCCAGAACAAGTACGAATATATCATTTCATCACTGTTTCCCTGTTTTATGTCATACATTTCTACAAACCTTATTGTAATTAACATGTACCTGCAACCCCAGGTACATGTTACCTCTCGATTAAAACAAAGCACTGTTTTCTGTTCTGAGGATTGTGTGAAGTGGATTGTGATGGGTCGTTCACGAACGATTCGTTCATTGTGACTCAGACGAACGAGCCTTCTCAAAGAGTGATTGGTTTATTTTCTATGAGCAAAGTATCGCCAAAATCTTTGTAGGTTATGTACAGGAAAAACAGATATTAAAAACAGGTATTATCTCTCGACTCTTCAAATCAAGTGATTCCCATATATATCAATAATTAGATCAGTAGTCAAAGTTTGTAATGTTGACGATCAAAGGAACGAAATGAACTGAATGAATCAAATAGATTTGTTCATTTTGATGAACAATATTTAAAGAACCAAGTCAAATGATCCAATCTTGCCATCACTAGCAGGGTTGTGTCCTGTATGAATAAACAGAGTTTATAGAATTATGGCCCTCATTGTGTATCAGATGCAGCAGTAGGCAAAGGGAATGTGGGGCAGCTGTTTCTTGGGGTGGGACTGCGCTGTACTGACTCTTCTTTTCTAAGTTACTGAGCCGCCAGGCTCTGAGAGTGGAAGGGGAAAGCCAGGTTTCCGCTATTGTTCACACAAGACGGGACTGACAGAAAAACATGATTTCTAGAGCTATTCTGTGTCCTGATCTTGCACAGGGTTTCAGCTACATGTTAGAGACCTGCTAACTAACCAGGGCAGTCAGAAAATTCACACCAGATTTCCAAATGACAAAACCAAAGGGGCTTGAGAATTATTTGGATACTGTCTAATTATCATAAAAGACTGAACCACCTAGGATTAACTGGAAAGGTGTTTGGAGATAAGCATCACAATGGTCACCTTGCAGGAGAAGGTTAGCAACAGTACAGATTTCCTGGAGCTAGTCAAGAGACTGTCATCTGAGCCCAAGTGCTCAAAGGAAGGCCTCGCCTGGCGACGGTATGTGTGTTTGAAACAGTATAGAAACGATAACATTGTGATAACAGGGTTAGTAAGATAATAAATGGAGCTCAGCTCAAGCTAGTAGCGCTAGAAAGTATCACACTCACCTCAGCCACACAGAGAGAGAGAGAGAGAGAAAGGATAACTGTGAAAAAACTCGGATAAATGGTATGGCAAAAGTATTTGGACATCAATATGTTGTTATTCTGATTCTGGGAAAAAATCCAAAATTTTTCTATGGGATCAATAAAGGATTCTGATGTTTAATTAATTTCAGACAATTTTATTTAAATAGCTCTTTTACAGACGGTTGTTGTCTCAAACGCAGCTTTACAGAGATGTAGAGGTTATTAAGGTTTAAGGTATAAAAGTAAGTTGTATAAAAGTCTGACTGTCTTTGGCAGTCATCAGATCTTTAGTTGCAGTGAAAGGAAATTATAATGCTACAGCAAAAAAAGACATCCTATACAAATGTGTTTAGAATTTTAATAGGAACAACCACATATGAATCTGAAAGCCAGGTGTCTACAAACGTTTGTATAAAGTGTAAATATATATATATATATGAACTTGAGTAACAGTTTTAATCCATAGGGTTTAATTTGATGTAGGTCTACCCTTTGCAAGTATAGCAGCTTCAGCTCTTCTGGGAAGGCTTTTCACAAGGTTCCTGACTGTGTTCATCGGAATGTTTGACCATTCTTCCAGAAGCGCATTTGTGAGGTCAGACACCGATGTTGGACGAGAAGGCAAACCTGTTCTATCAGGTTGAGGTCAGGACTCTGTTCAAGCCAGTCAAGTCCTTCCATACCAAACTCACTCATTCATGTCTTTAAACATCTTGCTTTCTGCACTAGTGCGCAGTCATGTTGGAACAGGAACGAGCCGTCCCCCAAACTGTTCCCACAAACTGTTCCTTTCACTGGGACTAAGCGGCCGAGCCCAACTCCTGAAAAACAACCCCACATCATAATTCCCCCTTCACCAAACTTTAAACTTGGCACAATGCAGTCAGACAAGTACGTTCTCCTGGCAGCCGCCAAACCCAGACTCGTCTATCGGATTACCAGACAGCTTTACATCACTGCATCCGATGCTTTGCATTGCACTTTATTGATATAAGGCTTGGATGCAGCTGCACAACCATGGAAACCCATTCCATGAAGCTCTCTACGCACTGTTCTTGAGCTAATCTGAAGGCTCACATGAAGTTTGGAGGTCTGTAGCTATTGACAGAACCAGCTGACCCGCCCTGTGATTTTATGTGGTCTAACACTTCGTGGTTGAGCTGCTGTCGTTCACAATCGCTTCCACTTTGTTATAATAAAGTTGACTGTGAAATATTTAATAGTAAGGAAATTTCACGATTAGACTTATTGCACCGGTGGTATCCTGAGAGAGAGAGAGAGAGAGAGAGAGAGAGAGAGAGAGAGAGAGATTATAATGTAGATTCAGGTTTGTGAGGTGAGAAGACTGCCCAGATGAGGGTTGGATCCCTTTTGATTCTGGTTCCGACTCAAGATTTTTATCAGCTCTGATGATTAAGTGGTGTTTATAGTGCCCCTGTCCAGCATTTCAGCATTAGTGTATATTTGTGTGAGTATGGTGAATGGGCAAACTTGTTCACCTTTTGCATTATAGTGTGTGTGTGAGTGTTTGTGTGTCTGGTGAATAGGCAAACCTGTTCACCTTTTTCATTATAGTGTGTGTGTGTGTGTGTGTGTGTGGTGAATAGGCAAACTTGTTCACCTTTTGCATTATATTGTGAGTGTGTGTGCACGCATTCATCTGCTGGCCACGCAGTTCTTTGTGGGTATCGTATCCCTCCCACATGATGGCCTCCCATAAATAATTCACACCCTCCTCTCCTCATTGCCTCCTTTAGCCAAACTTTTTTTACACAAAGCCTCTGCCGCACTTGCTGCCACAGCCCTCTGGATAATTATAGCTGCAGCTGCCTACAGAGTGGCCTCCCCAACAGTTTGCTCCATGGGTGAGGGGGTGGTGGTGGTGGTGGTGCGGGTGCGGGTGTGCGTGCACGTGTGCGTGTGTGTGTGTGTGAAACAGAACACCTGTTTGTTGTGCGATCTCTAGAAGACTGCTGCAGTCAAAGCCTTTGTATAGGGAGGAGTGTGTAGGGTACTCCAGCCTTTCGCTGTTCTCACCCAGGCTTCCCGCTGATCTGTCTCGCGGCCTGACTGGAGCAAAGAAAGATCTGGTCATCTGGCTCACACCAGAGCGACTGCGCCATTCCCAGCTTTTGTTGTCTGTCGACACCTCCTCCCGCTCTCTCGCGCTCCTTCTCATTCTCTCTCTGTCCTATAATTCGAAAAAGCTGAGATTAATGAGGTTATGTCAGTGTGGCTTTCGAATAGCCAGGACTTTGACCTGCACTCTTTTGGCGCGCAGTGTGAAAGAGGAGCGAAACGCATACGTAGTTCCCGTCTCATTCGCGGGTCTGTGCGCTTCTTTAAGGATGATCTTGAAAAGAGTGATTCTCAGCATGTTAAGACAGGGAAGCCAGTTGAAGTCGGTGTTGATGCGAGAGAAGCGAGAGACTCATGCTGCCCTCTTGCTGTGGTTCTGGGCGTTGGCTTGCCGTGCACTCCCTCCTCGGGGAGATGATTAGGAAACAGCTGCAGACTAAAGACCGTTTAAGTGAGGGCTGGCCGTCTGTTTCTGTTCTTCCGCTCAAAACCGACAGTGGCTCATAGCTCAGTGAACTTTATTCTTCTGCGCTAAGCATAGCATTTTTTGGTATCGAATGCATTAATAGGTAGATTATGATTTGACATTTTTTTGTGTTTAAAATGTGGAGAAAGTCTTCGATTCTTTATAGCCTGTTTAATATTCTCCTCTATGATGAATTGTCCCAGCTGATGGGTGTTAACATTTACCATTTGCTTCATAACAGCTGACATTATAAGGAAGCTTTTTATTTATTTATTTATGAATTTTTATGACCGATCCCAGGTAAGAGGTAGAGACCGTCTCATGTCTCCATCCTATGGCTCCGCACTGTGCACCAGCAAGTAGTCAAGTTTATCTATAGCGCTTTTCAAAACAGACATTGTCTCAAAGCAGCTTCACAGAAATTAACAGTTAAGGTAAACGGTGTGTATTTATCCCTGATGAGCAGCCGTGGTGTCTGTGGCAAGGAAAAACTCTCTTGGATGTAATGAGGAAGAAACCTTGAGAGGAACCAGACTCAAAAAGGGAACCCATCCTCATTTGGGTGACATCAAGACTGTGATTATAGTACCAACAGTGTCAAAGCATGACCGAAGAGGAAATGCCAGAGTAATCCCTGGGATTAAAAGGGGACAGTGTGGTTTGGTTAGATTAGGATAGCAGAATCCGTCTTTAGCATTCGGTAAAGTAGCCTGTGCAAAGAGCACAAACGGTGGTTAATCCGGGCTGAGTTAGACTGTAGGAGCCGGCTAATTTGAGCAGCAGAATGAAGGACAGGAAGTTGTACTGAATTTCTAAATTCTTGACATGCAACAGAATCATTTTGCTGGTTCAACACTTTCCATGATTCCTCATCAAGAGCGACTTACAGTTATTTCATTCACAGCTATGGGGTTAAGGGCCTTGCTCAGGGGCCCAGGAGTGGCAGCATGGTGTGGCTGGGATTTGAACTCATGATCCAAAATCCAATCCCCAAGCTACAGTACCACCTCCCCACTTGATCTCATGTGGGAGGATTATTATAATTTTTGTTTGGCATGACCAGAGCTGATCAGAAACACCTAACCCAATATATTAAATGATTAAGCCGATATCTCCTGTGCAGATATTTCCAGACACTAGCAGATTTTGGAGAGGCTTTAAACCACATGGCAATTTCAATTGTGAATAATTGGTTTGGGATTTAATGCGTCTCTGGCAAACTGCCCACTTTCTTAGGTAAAGTCAGGAATATGGCTGCTCCGTGCTTCTGTGATTTTGATTAATATTGAGGCTGAGGTGTTTAAGCACATAATTACAGCTCTGTTTAACTGTCTGATTTATCATTCTGCCTCAATAAGTGTGATTGGTCGGTGCACACACTCCAAAGCGAATAAATGTTCCTTTAAATCTCTTTTATACTCCACCGTGCCGGTATTTCCATTTATTATAGTTAATAAATGATATTTCTTCATTTCCCCTGACTGCTATTAGACCAAAATCCCAAACGCAGGTAGTCTACACTATATGGGCAAAAGTTTGTGGACACCCGATGAGAAGATTTGTATGTGCTTTTTAAGCATCCCATTCCACATTTAGTCTCCCTTTGCCGTATAATAACCTCCATTCTTTTGGGATGATGTTCCACTAGATCCTGAAGTGTGCTTGTGGAAATTCATTCAGCCACAAGGGTGTTAGTAAAGGCACTGATGTAGGTGAGGTAAGGAGGCCTGGGGTCCAGTCAGCATTCACATTCATTCCAGTTCGATAGGGTTGAGGTCAGACCTCTATAGCAGGAGATCTTCCACTCCAAACCGTATGTTTGTGGAGCTGGCTTTGTGCACATGGGCATTGTCATACTGGGAACAGGTTTTGGGTCTCTTACAGTTATATTTACATTTATGGTATTTGGCAGACACCCTTCTCCAGAGTATCTCAGTCGTACAGCTGAGCAGCTATGGGGTTAAGGGCCTTTCTAAGGGGCCCAGGAGTGGCAGCTTTGTGTGGCTGGGATTTGAGCTCATGAGAGCCAAGGTCCAATGCCTTATCCATGAAACTCTTAGTTCACGGAAATGGAAAAATAAATTCAACAGCATCCCAAGACATCCTATAGAATTGTATGTCTCCAGCTTTGTGGTTACATTTCGTGGCGGAACCACATATGGCTGGAAAAGTCAGGAGTCCCAGAAAGTTTGTCCATGCAGTCTATATTATCTCTGAGATGCTCTCATCATGTGGGTTAATGGGAATTTCTCATTAGCTGACGACACTTGTCATGCTCTTGTTGTCATTCCAAGCATTATTAATTCAGAGTTTGCACCTGTGCTGTAGGAGAGACTCTACATGAGCTCCTGTGCTCATTACCCTAAGACCTTAGATTAGTGCTGCTTATGTACAGTGTGACCCATAATTCCAGCACTGTAAATATTAGCGCTGACCCTTTGCCTACAGTCATGAGCGCCGCTTATAGATTTGATTGGAGGATGAGTAACAATCAGCTCTTCCCCCTGGCATCACACCTTAGGGAGGAGAAGAAGTGGGCCACAGGGGAGAGGATCTAGTTATACATCTGGACTTTGGAGTCATATATACAGTACAAGAAACTAGGTCAGGGGTTAAGAGTGTTTAAGGTGGGTTGTGTAATGGTAATAAATGGAATTTGTAGTGGTGATGTGGTGAAATGCAGAACCAGACAGCGTTTTGGAGGCAGGTTCATAGAAAAGGAAGAAGAAAGCTGTTGCAGGCATATCCACTAGGCGCACACCTTTTGTCTAAGACGAGAGAGCTGTATGGTCACTCTGACCTCACTCAGCACTCCTCTGACTCGGGTCTCTGTGACTTCGAGCTTCATTGCTTTTGAAACCGCAGTGATTGTTCTAAATTTACCGGTTCGCTCTGGTGCACGATAGACCATGTAGTGATTTATAGGACTTTGTGCCAGTAATCTTATTGGCAGGTTTGATCTTTTTTTTTTTTTTTCTTCTCACAATAATGTCATAAAAAAAAAATTGCTATGCATGACAAATTAACGGGCAAAACATTGGCTAAGATTTAAACCCTTTGAAAGAACAATCTCTGCAAATCAATGTAATATTGTATTGGCTTATCACTTTTATCCTATGATGAAACATTCCTGAAACACCCGTGGCAGATTTTGAACTGTAGTGTTAGATACTCTCTTCAACCATCACCAAACTATTCAAACTGTCTGCTTCCAGACACCTTGAAACTATTCTGATAACTCAATTATGGTTAATTTGGTCTACTTAGTTTAGTTACTTTAGGCCACACTTTTTGTCTTTTTTCCCCAATTTGGACTTAAATATAAACAATAATATAAGATCACTGTTAGTAAGTAATGCATTTTTCTGATACTATATACTGTAATTCAAGCCTGTTTTATGAGACCACATTAAAAATCTGGTATTTAAATATACTGTCCACAATATAGAAAAAGTTTGTGGACACCTGACCAGAAGATTTGAATGTGCTTTTCGAACATCTTGTTCCACATGTAGTCCCCAGCTGTTTTTATATTAACCTCCACTCTTCTGGGAAGATTTTGGATTAGATTCTGGAGTGTGTTTGTGGAGATTTGTATTTATTCAGCAACAAGGGTGTTAGTAAAATCAAGTACTGGTGTAGTTGAGGTGAGGTGGCCTGGAGTCAGGGTTCCAAATTCATCCCAAAGGTATTCAATAGGATTGAGGTCAAAGCTCTATTTTGGGCCACTCAAGATCTTCCATGCTAACTATATCTCCCTAGAACTGGCTTTGTACACAGGGCCTTTGTCTCGCTGGAGCAGATCAGGGCCTCCTAGTTCAAGTGATGGGAAAATTGAATGCTACCACATCCAATGACATCATGTGCATCAAGAGCTCCAACTTTGTGGTAACAGTTTTGGATAAAAGCTCATCCGGAAAGTCAGATTTTCTACTTTTCACTTAAGTTCTGATGATTAGCTGATGGCACAATGTGTAATAAAGCAAACCTTTAGTTTTTCAATGAAAGCGTTTTTGCACTAATGGACCTCGCTGTCAATTAACCTGATCCTGAATTAAAGTTTGCTTTTAAGCTGTAAAAGTCCCAAAAAGGGGATGACTTTAAGTTTACAACTGCAAACTGAGTGTACTATTTTGGTGCACGTGTAATGGCTTGGCTTAGAGAGAGCGAGAGCTAGAGAGAAAAAACAGAATGCAGTTGGTGTGCAGTATGCAGCTGTTTGCCGCTCAATAAATGATATACATTAAACAACACATGGCTGCTTTCTCAGCTGGCATGCGTGCTTTGTGACCCCGGCCTTCGCACATGACACCAGGCATCTTCCTCTTTGAAATCCAGCCTTCACTCCTACTCCTTTGTGTAGCGTAAAGCATGCGACCTATTCGAAGCCCTGTGCTCTCAAGGCAGGATGGGTGTTAGGGTGAAGATCTAAAAGTGAGAAGATAAGCAAAAAATTTACAAAAAACCCAATAAAATGGATGGTCATTTTTCCAGGACTCTTGAAAGCATTGTGCATAGTGGTGTTATTTCTTACCTGTCAATCGCCATTTTGTTACTCAATGTCACACAGTTACTCATCGTGTCGCTAACAAATAAAAATTGCCAGGCAAGGGGGAGGGGCAGAAGGGGGATTCACCACTGTAGAATCTTGTCCTAATCATGTAAGTGACAGTTAGCATGGCTTTCAGACGGGATAAATGCTTGCCATATGGTCCACTGGCCATGTCCAAGTTTTCAAATTAGCGGCTCTCATCCCCCTCATTACTGCTGTTGGTAATGGTGAGGGGGAGGTGCGGGCCATCCAGCGCATGGCTAAGGTGGAGGCAGCCGCTTGTATGCATAATGACTGGCCTGCTCACTGAGACAGCCATGAATTAACAGATAAAGCTGGCCCTGGCCTGGCTCGAGCTCGTACTGGAACACACTCCACCAAGTGTGTGCCTGGCAGCATCCGGGCCTGCCGGCTTGCTTTAAAGCAGCAGCTATAACAGCTTTAAAAGAGTCACGTGCCGACTGAAACCGGGCAGTAGTTTTCCGGCTCATTACGGTGGAAGCACGCTGCCTAGCCACGTCTGAAACAGAGATGTTGGGTGTCAGCTTACTTTCCACCTGCTTGCTTCTCTGCTAAAATGCTACTGATACTTGGCTACAGATACTGCTTGATTTCATCCAGCGGCGCGCTGTATATCCTGTACACGAGCTTTTCAGGATTTAATGATTAATGATCCCACCTACTAAAAAATTGGGGTTAAAGCAATTGTTCGTGGTGGTGTTTTTATTTATTTATTTATTTATTTACTTTTTTTTTATTATTATTTTTTTTATTACCTCCATCTGCCAAGCATCATGATGCAATCACTGTATGTTCATGAAGATACAGAGGATGAGACCCATCAAAGTGTATGAATGGCGTAGATTAACAACTGGATAAAACAAACGCCCATGGGATTGATTCATATAACATCCTCTTGATTGAGTAATTATTTGTGGAGCTTTACAGCAGCGTTTTTAATCACAGGTCTGGTGTGTGTGTGTGTGTGTGTGTGTGTGTGTGTGTGTGTGTGTGTGTGTGTGTGTGTGTGTGTGAATAGACATCCCTCTGTAAATCCCTCCATACGGACCCCTGAACATGCAGATTACATCAGATTAGCCAGTAAAAGAGGATTTCAAGGCCAAAGAAGATGCTGTTATGTAGCCGTTTTGTTGACGGGTGCAAAACATATTCAATATTTGATACAGGAACGAGGATTTCAAAGATATCTGTAGCACTGCTACATCATATTTAACGTATATAACCCTTTTTTAAAAAAATTAAAAACATAGAATATCTCCTTCATTGCGCTATCCATGACCATTGGATTCACCGTGTATAACCCCCTTTCCATGTATTGTTTATTTATTTTCATATAATTAATTTCATATTATTCATTCATCTGTCATTATTTATTTATATTTATCATATACCATAGCTTTACCAACCTGTACATATGTAAATATTTTACACTGCTACCAATGCACTTCTGGTTTGATGCTAACTGTATTTTGTTGCCTCGTACCGTAACATGTGCAACGACGAAGTAATAACACGTGATATCGCAAAGTTTTGAAGTATGTTGTTAAACTTGCGGATTTTGCCATCGTTAGGACATAAAGCACATTGTTTTAAATGAATTAAATGGAATTATTCAATTAATTTAATTATTCAATTATTAATTTAATCTGGTTTACGTATTATATGTAAAACTGTGCACAGAATAATCAGATGCTTATATTGCAAAAGTAATATTCATTATTCGTCTTGATGCATTGTGGGGTGTTGCATATTAGGTTGACGCAGTGGGGGAAATAATTATTCGATCCCCTGCTGATTTTGTAAACTTACCCCTTACAAAAAAATCTGATCAAAAGAAAACAAAGAAAACAGTCTAGAATTTTTATAGGATTTTTTGTTTTCACAGAAAGAAAAAAAAATATATATAAAAAAAATATATATATATACAGTGTATATATATATATATATATATATATATATATATATATATATATATATATATATATATATATATATATAAATGATTTTGTATTTGATCGAGTGAAATCAGCATTTGATCTCCTGCCCACCAGCCAGAATTTTGACTTCCACACACCCAAATTAGTCCTGTACCTTTAAGAAAGAACTCCTAATATCAAATCATTTTGTGTATAAAAGACACTTATCACAGAATCAACCTTCCATTTAAACCTCTCCACAACCATGGGCAAGACCAAAGAGCTGTCTAAGGACCTCAGAGACAAGATTGTAGACCTGCACAAGGCTGGATTGGGCTACAAGACCATAAGCAAGAAGCTTGGTGAGAAGGAGACCACTGTTGGTGCGATAATTCGAAAATGTACGAAATAGTCAAGTTTACAAATACAAGATGTTAATCGACCTTGCTCTGGAGCTTCATGCAAAATCTCACCTTATGGGGTAAGGATGATTCTGAGAAAGGTGAGGGATCAACCCAGAATTACACGAGAGGTGCTTGTTAATGATCTCAAGAATGCACATGAACAGACCCATCTGAAGTCTGTCGATGAACACCTGAATGATTCAGAGATGGTTTGGAAGAATGTGATGTGGTCAGATGAGACCAAAATTGAGCTCTTTGGCATCAACTCGGCGTGAAAAATGCTGAATATGACCCCAAGAACACCATCCTCACTGACAAACATGGAGGAGGAAACATTTCTCTGCTAAGGTTACAGGAAAACTTCACCACAGGAACGGTGCCATGCACTGTAGAATCTTGGGTGAGAACCTCAGAACACTGAAGATGGGTGGTGGATGTGTCTTCCAGCATGACAATGAGCCAAAACATACGGCCAAGGCAACAATCTTACGTTCTTGTAGCCTATTCCAGCCTTGTGCAGGTCTACAATCTTGTCCCTGATGTGCTTTGACAGCTCTCTCGTCTTTCCCATGGTGGTGGAGTGGTTTGAATAGAAGAGGTTGATTCAGTGACTGGTGTCTTCACATAACTAGTTAATATTAAGAGCACTTTTCTAAAGGGACAGGACTCATTTTTGTATGTGAGAGTCAGAATTCTTGTTCACTTGTTATGGGATCAAAAACTTATTTTATTCCATCAAAGACAAATTCATTTATAACGTTTCTTTAATGTTTTTTTCAATGGATTCTTTTTATATTTTGTCTCTTTCTGTTCAAATAAACCTACCATAAAAGTTCTAGACTTTTTATTTCTTTTGTAAGAAGGTCGAAATCAGCAGGGATCAAATAATTATATCCCCCACTGTATAGAATGATTAAATCTTGAAATCTACATTTATAGTAAGTTTGTAATCTACTGTCAATATATGTGTGTGTATAGATAGATAGATAGATAGATAGATAGATAGATAGATAGATAGATAGATAGATAGATTCTGTATTAAATACAGCACCCAGAGATATTAAAAAAATTTTGTAGGGCCAACTGTAAGGATTTGTTTAATGATCTCTAAATACTATATTATACTGTATATAAATATATTATATACTGCCACTACATCTAGTGCTGTGATTACATTTAGTCCAGGAGCAGCACAGTGTCATCAGAGTAACATCAAGTTACTCAGCCAAAAAAAAAAGGGGAGTTTTTCTGCTTAATAAAAAAGCTAATTAAAATATGAATCTAGAAGTATATATTTTTTTTCAAATTTTTATCCTTCATGATCCTCTTTCACCAAGAAAATATGTTCCCTTTTGACACTGATTCTTCTTGAGGCTTCTTCCCCCTGCCACAGTCGACATTGGCTTGCTCATTAGGCATCTAAATCTACATTCGTATCCAGATTTCTGTAAAACCGCTTGTTTGACAGTGTCGGTAATTGAAGGGGGTGTATAAAAAAAGTAATTTTAATATATTGAATTGCTTGTGCAGGACTTTTGGACTCTCGGATAGTAATCGGCAGCTCCGCCTTCTTCCGCCTATCTCACACACTTTCAACTGCTTGCATGGTTTTAATTAATATTAAGAAAAATCTGCCCCATGTGTGAACGACATAGCTAATTTCAGAAACCGAATTTTTTCATATACATTAGTCAAAGCGAACTTTGTCATTCATCCAGGCAGCAGAAAGAAGTTGCGTTTTCAAGAGGCTCCAATGTGCAGATGTAACAATGTAAACAGGTAACAAATAGACAGTACAATAGACCGCAGACGGGATAGTACCGAAACAACAATACACACAGATAACACAGACACACCCAACATAAAAATGCAAAATATTGCACGCCATTTCAACTTTATATTACAACTATCTAGCAACTAACTATTAACTCTCTTTATTAGGGATGCAAATGATTGAAAGTCAGGAAATAAACATTGCGTTTCGACTGTAAAAGTTTCAATAGGCCTACAGCAAAGTCTCAGCTCTAACACTTAAATAACCGTAATGGCGATGATAATTAGAGAGTCATTAAATACGCCGTTTATATTTTTGCTTTATTCAAACAGCAGCTCACTAGCGGAAAAAATGTCAGTGGTGTGAACATTAGACAGCTGCTTTGTAAAAGGATTACACGGAAAATATACTGTTATAGGTGGTTTTTTTCCCTTTTTTTCCTTACTCCAGAATCCACCATCCAGCTGAGTTTTTACAGTTGCTGCTGCCGGCAAGCAGTTCCTGACTCTACAGCTGTTAATATAATTACGCCCTCCTGTACTCGGCATCAACCTGAAATGTGGGAAATACTCGTCTTGTTTTTAAGATTATTGGTTCTGGACAATTAATTGTTTATCGCATTTTTTTATTTTTAATTTTTTAAGTGCTAAATCGTTTAGCGGGTTGGGGTGGACGGGGAATCAGTTTCTCACGTAGTTATTTTTAGAAAATAACAAGACTTTACTTGGAATAATGATGTAACACTTTTTTTTCCCCACGTTTTCCACGCTCTAAGTTCAGAGCTTAATTAAGAACCTACCACAGGTCTCCCTGACAGCTCAATAAAGTTTCGGTGCATTTGGTTTGCGTTTTGGTTTATTCGGCAGGGAGAAGGTTTGGGGCGGCGGCTGCGGTTGTGTGTGTACGGAGCTGGGACTCGCACGCACTAATCTCTTCTTCACTTCTCCTCACCCTGCCGCCACATCCATCAACGCCTCAGCACGGCAGCACCGCGGCATGCTGGGAGCTTGCCACTACTCACCACTGCAGCGTGATGGAGGGCAGAGCAGAGGGGGAGAGAGAGCGAAAGAGAGAGTATGAGGCTGCGGTGTGGAGAAAAAAAGTCATTTGACAGTGTGTGTGTGACATTCAGTTTAGGAATGTGTGTGAAAGTTGGCTTACTGTACTGCATGTGAAATGATGAACGATGAGTCTTTGTACTGCACTTGCTGTTTTGTAGTGCTGGGGGTCAGAGCTGTAGGGAACATGCCGCCACACAGTGTACTTTTTGCGCAGGATTATTCACTCAGATGACTGAGTACCCAGGCAAACTTTGTACTTCCCGACATTCTCCCTGTTCGTCAAGGGAGTCGCTGGATGCACAGCTGTGCAACAGCCACTGCCTACTCTGCACCACACACTCCTGCTGTCAGCTCTGCCCGGGTGTGTGTGTGTGTGTGTGTGTGTGTGTGGGAGCGTGTGTATGGCGCACATGTGATTTAGCAGTGGGGCCCTTGCGCTTGCTTGCGCGGCTTACGCAGCTGTATTGTAGTGGACGAACAAAGAGGTTATTATCATGTCGCTGAAGAGATGGTGCTGTGGGGGCCGACATCGTGGGACAGGCAGTGAGTGCGTGCGTGTGTGTGCGTGTGTGTGTGTGTGTGTGTGTGTGTGTGTGTGTGTGTGTGTGTGTGTGTAGGAGGCTACTGATTGGGTGGCGAGGCATCGCTGGTGTTGGAGACAATTGTTGACTTGCCATCTGCCGTCAAGAAGAGAGTATATGTGTGTGTGGTGCAGCTATAGCTGGGTATTAAAGTGCTTTTGAGGTGGTAGAAGAGGTGGGAGGGAGGGAAGAAGTGAGAGAGAGAGAGAGAGAGAGAGAGAGAGAGAGAGAGAGAGAGAGAGAGACATGAACATGTGCAGATGTCACACAGCATAATGACTGGAACTTGAGACTCAGTGCCAGGCTGCTGTTGCTACTGCTCTCATTACTTCTGAAGGAGGAGACTCGATTCAGTGTGTGTGCCTGTTTGTGTGTATGTGCGTCTGGGCTCGAGGAAATGAGAAGGATGAGCACACCCAAACTCTACCTTTCAGACAATGCCAATTTCAGCAGGAGTTACTGCTGAGCCTTCGTAGCCTGTGCCCCGTAGAGTCGAGACGAAATGACGGACCGTTCTAGTGAAACACAGTGGCAACTGTGGCATCAGCATGGCGCGCTGCTCTTTTCTTTCTCGCGTTTTTTTTTTTTTTTTTGTGCCTTCGACCCTTTTGTTAGACCGGGGTTCTCGATACATCCCGGAGGAGAGTCGCCGGCCACGCTGTAGTAACTTATTAATCAACAGCCATAAACATCACAGTGATGACTCAGGAATTGTCCATAACCCCATCCCCCACCTCTTTTTCCTTTACTGCGTGTGTCTGCCAATTCCATTTCCTCCTTAATGCACATTACAGCTAACACAAGCAAAATTCGTGATTTTTCACCTCCGATGTATATTTCATTATGAACCGACATGCCGGATGGCTTCCCTTGTTTTTCATTTGCAATTTATTTCATGTGTGTTTGTGAATTAAAACAGCAGTGTGTAAGCTGTCCAGAGGATAAGCTCGTGTTTTTTTTTTTTTTTTTTTTTCTCGCCAACTGTAATTAAAAGAAAACCCGAGCGCATTGTTGCACTGCGCGGAATGCGTTCGGTTATACGCTACGGCATTAATTGCACTGAAACTAAAACCTACACCTAATGTTCCTTCTATGGATCGCATTAGATAAAAGTGGAAATGAAACCGTGTATTTATTATGAATTCGTCGAATCGCGCTGAATTTATGATTTCACGCCGAAGAGGCAGGGTTGCCTGGACCATCGGTTACATCCCACTTTTTAAACATTAGTCCACCTCGTAATGTCCAGATGGTACCAGCTTGAGGGAAGTCAGAGCCAATACATCAAAAACAGCAGCTCAGTGGAAGACAGCAGTTTGTGAGTTCAAGTGCCATATCTGTCCAGGCCCCATTGATCTGAATGAATGGGTCTGCTTGAATGAAGTTGACCCAGTCTGGTGGTTGTATTAGCCTTAACCTGTTATATTTGTGTGTGTGTGTGTGTGTGTGTGTGTGTGTGTGTGTGTGTGTGTGTGTGTGTGTGTGTGTGTGTGTTTGGGGGTAGTGCAGTCAGAAGAAACAAACTGAAAGAGAGAAGTATATGTGGAGGGGTGGGTGAATATAACATGGCAACACAATGTATGCTTGTGTGTGTATCTGTCAGGGGTGATTGGCTACTATAATAATATTAGAGCCTATGCAATGCACAGAGGCCATTCTGGAAATGGGTGTGTGGTAAGGGGGCAGTTTGGACAATAGGAGACGAGGGGCTCGTCCATCCCCCCGACGCCAGCTGCCTCCCAGCGCAGCAGCCTTTCCCGGTGGATGCACTGCTGAATAAATAATAACGCCGGCCCCTTACCCCTTCGCCTATAATGGCCATTGAGAGCAGTCGAAGCCTGCGAGAGTGTGTTCAGGGAGTCGTGCACCTGTTCACCACTGGCCTGATGGTGCAGCTTCAGCTCTCTTCAGCCCTGCCTGTTGTTCGAGACCCGCCTTTAGCGAGCCTGTGTGTTTGGGGCTCATTGTCCCCGTAAGGCTCCCCTTTTAATGAACTCCACCGCAGTTGGCCCTGGATATATTTAGACCCAGTCACAGCAAGCCATCATTCCCTCCTGCTGCTGCTTGAGAAACTACAGCAGAAGGCGTTTACTCTAAACATTGACTTTTTTTTTTTCTTACACTTCAGTTTCATCATTTAACCTTTCTCCCAGTACATTAGTGTTGTGCTCCTGTGCAGATGAGCCACGATACATTGATCTTGAAAATGCTGCCACTGATTAGTTGCTAAAACTGCGAAAGACTTGAACTGAATATTTGTCAATATCGGAATTCGAGTCATGAGCCTCATTGCGCTTGGAGGAGAACACTAATCACACGACTTTCTTCACACATCGATGGAGATTTGTGCTGTGTGGATGCCTTAGTATCTTTCTTTTTAGGACAGAGGACAGACTGACACCTGCTGTCTAGTTGCTCCCCAGTGAAGCAACAGCTAATAGCAGTTCCAAGGTCTGCTAGGAACAATAATATTTGGACATTAGGGAGGTCTGACTTTAGGAAGGTCAGGTTGGGCTTGAAATATAGTTTGAATAGCAGTTGGGATGAAAAGTGAAATCTTGCCCAAAAAGTGCAACATAAATTGGAGAAACACTGCCACCTTAAACCTGATACACATTTGTGACACCTGTTTTTGCAAAATAAATGTTTTGGGAGTGTTACTAAAAAGAAATGAAGAAACATTAAACAACTCAATTGGTTAATTGGTAACTGGTCAGTAACATGACTGCCTTTTTAAAATTCTCATTTTATACACAGAGATGTTTAGAAGTAAAGATGAGCAGAGGTTCAATAATCTGCGAAAAACTCTTTGAGAAAAGACTTTTAGTACCTCATCTATTACACAGTGCTCAAATCGAGTCAAGATTTATGGCGGGTCCCCAGTTGTTGTGTAATTCATATATTTTGTATTAAAATTATCTTTACCCACTAAGACTATTTTTTAGTTGTTATGGGGGGTCCTTTATGCCAATTTGAGCACTGCTTATACAGTACATAATATCATGAAAATAATCTGGAGAAATCTTTATTAGAAATAAAGGTCAATTATTAAAAAAGTACTAAAACAAGACAGGAAATCATAGAACACCAGCATTGATGCTAAACGTCTGGATAGGACTGGGCATTTCCCTTTATGATTTGCTCCATTGTCTGTGTATCCCCTCACCTGCTGTGTGTGGTGAGTTGACTGGAACGTATCTTTAGTTTCGCAGCTGATGTTGCAGTAAAAAGTCATGAACCTGTCATTTTTTAAATTGTTCTTTTTTTTTACATCGAGACACCTGGATTCCATGTCTCCTCTTTGCCTGCATTATACATGGGACGGAGTACAGTAACATGTGTAAGTCACCTTGTGAGACTGTCCAAATGGCATGAATTAATGATGACTGCGATGACAATCCCAGCAGATAGCAGACCTGAACTGTGTATTTTAGGACACTGTATTTTCTGAGGTGTTTCATGACCATTAATGGGTGAAATAACCTTGGAGCTTTGCTAACCCCAATACCCCAGTCCATCCAAAAAAAAAAGATAAAAGAGAGAAAGAGAGACAGGGACACTGTTGCTGTTCCCATTGGAATGTTCTGGAACACTCCTAAAACACACACACACTCTCTCTCTCTCTCTCTCTCTCTCTCTCTCTCTCTCTCTCTGTCTCTGTGTCTCTGTCTCTCTCTGTCTCTGTGTGTGGTCCGTTTATGGTTTATTCGCACTCACCTGTGTGTAACAGGTGGTATTACATTTCCAACCTCTCACCAATCTCAATTACTCAGCCCAGGTGTGAATGTGAGACGGAATCTGTATGACGATGAGAAGTATTGTTCCTTTACAGGCGTAATGAGGGGGAAAAAAAAGCATGTGCAGATTTCATATCAAATGCATTTCCACATACAAAATGATTTTTGTCCTGTCACTGTTTAAACAGCTGACCTTGTGTGTTCTCGCCATGCTCAGTGGTGGACGAAGTACACAAACCATGTTTTTGAGTTAAGGTAGACATACTGTAGGTGAAATATGACTCAAGTGTACAGTGCTCACTCTAATCTTTCACTTGTGTAAAAGTACAAAAGTATTTCACATGTATTTAAATAGCCGATTTATTATAGCTAGAATGATCCTATTATGATTTTTGTCACAAGACTCTTTATTAATCAATTCAGTTTATATGAATAGACGCTAATGTTAGTACAACAATCTATTAATAGAATGATATTCATGACTCAAACGTTGATTGAGCTATACTAAAATTATCATCCGCCCAAAACCTTCTTTTCAACTACTGCAAAAAAGTCACACAAATAAGGTCACGGGTTTTGTGGCGAGTTCGAGTTTCTTCCATCATTTATTCCTCTCAAAATGTTCTGCTTGCTGTTGAACTGATGCCGGACTGTATGTTGGTGATAAGTAGAGATACCACCATGCGCCAATCAAAATGAGTTAAAAACAGAGCTTTTATCCGCTCATGAATAAAAAGGAACAAACGATTTCGCAAAATGTAGTCGAGTATAAAGTCGTCTTGGAAATTGTCTTGGAAATGTTGTAAAGTTAAAGTCTCCCTTGATGTAAATACCTCAGTAAAGTACAGATACACACGAAAAAGCTACTTAAGTACAGTAACTAATTACATTTACTTGTCCATCACTGGCCATGGTTTAGCAGTGCTGGTAGCTCTGTAGGAGCAAATTTAAGGAAGGTATCACTTATTGTGGGCTGAATGGTGGACAAACATCACTGAAAAAGAAGTAAATATCAGTGTCTGAATAAACTATTAAAATCAGAGGCTGGTTACTTAGATAACGATCGTTTTATTTAGGATTTTTTTTTTCTGGAATACAAATTATGTAAAAATACAAATCAGGGTAAGGGTGTGTGAAATTGTGAGGAGAGTGGACGGCAAATCTCTTTCTCTTTCTTACTTTCCCATCAATTCAGTTTTATTTAGTTCGGTGAGATTTGCTGACATGACATTAGTGTCCTCATAGTTGGGGAATGGAGTGTGGAATATTAAACATTATACCACAGTGCTGTTAAAATCTTAAATCTGTTTGTTCCAGTTACAAAAACTGTTGACTCATTTTCCATAACAGCAGCTCCGACAGAAGTCCCAGCTGTAATTCAAATGGCAGTCGCTTAATCTTATTACACTCGTGTTCTTAAGTTCTTTTAAGTGTGTGGCAGAGACGGTGCTCCTGATCTAAGCCGAAATAAATGGATTTAAAATAAACAGTGCTATGCAACAGTGTTTTATTTTTAATAAAGTAAGGTGTTTTTTTGTTAAGAGAGAGCTGTTTGCTAGATCTGTGAGGGGTGTTCGAAGCAAACCGAGATTTTTAATGTTAGCGTTATAAAAATGGATGCTAGCATGGTGGGTCTAAATGCAGTAGTAACCAGGGGTCGACCGACAGTGGATATTACCGATAGCTAGGTTGGATGGTACTTGCCGATAACCGATCAATCAACACAACACTCCATTTTAAATAGTAATTTTATGACAAAAATAAAAACAGTACTAAATCATTAAAATGTGGTAAATAAAATACATATGAATATACTCATTAATAAATATAATTATATAATGAATAAATTATACATAATTAATATAATATTAACTGGGCAGTGTGCAGTCTTGCGTTAAAAGCGTCAAAAACAAGCATGTGGCGTAAGTGATATGCCTCTAGAGGCCGTACTCGTAATGACTGGAAGCTGACTGGAAGCCGGAAAAACTATCAGTATGGATTAGGGCCAATATGATTCCTCGAATAACTCGAGTAATTCGAATACAAAAAAATCATTGATGCAAAATATTTGGAGAAACGGTGAGAAAACAGAGGAACCTTAAGAAAATTCAGGTTTAAGGAAACGATGGAAAGTTTTCATAGTTTGTGATAATTCCAAACTAAAGCCTAAAGAAAACACGTACAGTGCGCATACCTTTTAAAAAAGGTATAGTTTATAGTTATTTGAAATAGATTTTGACATTTTTATGTATGATTTTTTTTTATTTATATATTTGTATTTGCATTTTGATATAAAATAGCAATTAAATGCACCAAATGGGTTTAGTTTTCACAGATATTCTTGTGTGCAATTTCAGCAATTAAAATGTTTATTTTTTAAAAGAAAACAAATGACTTGTTCATTTTAAGGGACCCGTCTTATTTTTTCTTGTATATTTAGTAACACTCTTTAATTAAGAAAAAGTACTTCTTATCCGTTTCCCCGATTATTCGACGAAATAATTGGCAGTAAACTTGATCACGGAAATAATTGACAGCTGTAGCCCCAATATTGATTTTATACTCACACAGGTGAGTATGTGGAAAAATTCCACTTCATAAAATTTATTTTATTTTATAAGTATTTTTTTTATATGGACAGTCTATTTTCACTAACCTTCTGTACCATACTGAACAGTGCTACAGTATTGCTGTGATGTATGCGGATTCTTGGAAATGCAACAAGCTGGAGGTTTTAGTTTGATTTATTTCACTAGAAAGATGGTAGAAGGACTATTTCTAGCTGCTACAATAACAGCTATGATATAACAGATGTTAGCAGGAAGTAACTTGTCTCATGAAGTGTAAATATAAACAGTGTGGGTCATTAATAAATGAAAACATGGTAATTGTTGGCAATTTGCTGTGGAATGAGAGGAATAAAACACTCCAGGATGTGCTGTGTGTACAGTGGGAAAATCATCAGCTGTACGGGTGTTAGCAGAAACTTCGACACACCACTGTATGGTCAATAACAAATACACAATACATACACATTTATTTCCTACACACCATTTGTTGTAGGAACTGTAGCTCTTGTGTGCATGTGTGTGTGTGTGTTTGTGAATATGTGTTAGTGTGATGTGGTCTCTGGTCAGCATCCAGATGTTTTAGATGTTTTGTTTGTCATATTTTCTGTTTTTAGACAGCCAATGTAGCCCTTGTCTTGTTTTTATTTCTCCCCCCACCCCTCTTTCACTCATTTTTACTCACTCACACACAAAAACACTACTACTCAAGTTGCTGACTGTAACTGTAGGCCGGTGCCATCTAGTGGTCGAATGCATGTGTGGATGGATGGATAGATGGATGGAAGGGTGTTCGCATACACATACAGCCCACCTGAATCATTTACTGCTTTTAAATGGATTATAATCGAATGTGCTTATATGAACTTGTCACTCATTTTTCTCAAGATCTCACGGGGACATGCTCGAGCTCTGCTACGTTTATGCAGCAGCACTCTGTTGATGAACACACGGTTCAGTATTTGTGTGTGGGTGTGTGCTGTTGGGCCCAGTGTGGCAGTTCGCTGCACCAGCAGGGGGTCTGGAGGAGCACCAGGAGGCCAAGCTGTGTGCAGCTGGCAATGTGATGTGCATGCAGGCCCCCTGAGAGAAGCCCCACGTCCCCAGGCAGCCACCCATTGTCTCTGCCTTCACCATTGCTGTGCCCAGCTCTGCAGCGGGCATGTGAACAGATGATTCCATGACGCAGCTCATCCGGCCTCAGGGGGCAATGAAACCTCTACTACATGTGACAAACCTTTCTTTGGGCCTCAGCTTCAGGCTGTCCCAGTGTATGAATGGGACCTGTAGGGTGAGCGCTTTAATGGGATTCATATGTACTTTTTAATTAGAGATGATAAGATTCGGTGATTCGCATCGGTGCTTCTGTATAAAAGCTAACGATGCGATGCATCGATTTAAAGAAGTGCGAATCGGATACAAACTGGCATTTGTATCGCTATGCATCATTATTAACATATTTGCATCACTAAAAACGATTTATTTCTATATAATTATCAGTAGATGCGCTGTACTTTTATTTAGTAAGTGACCGAAATTTGTGACCGATATTTGATATGCAGGTTGATTTCTTCTTGTTAAACTTTTTCTCAAGCACATTCTCTCAGCACCGCTGCTGCTGCGTGAATATGACGCATCACAACACTACGGAGACCAAAGCGTATCCTGAGAGTCACATAGAATACAGATTAACATGGCAGAGGCAGAGCTGCATCTTCCTGGAGACAGAACAGGAAAAGATCCTCTGGTTTTATTTCAGGGTTTTTTTTGCACTACAACAGACTGTTTGTGAAAGGGGGTCATGCGTTCGAAGTCAGAAGGCACTTAAATACATGTATGATGTGCTTTATGATAATCTGAACTGCATCATATTGAATTGCAGAGCATCAGATTTTTTCCGTTGCATCGTATTGCATTGTGTTGAATAGAATCGAAATCGGATCGTACTGCAGGGTAATGGGGGGGCAAATCGTATCGCATCGCATCGGGAGCTGCTTCATATGTATCTTAAATGTATCGTGTCATTGGCTATGCATCGAGGTGCACCTCAGTTATAGAGCTGCTCGTCCATCATTTTAATAGACATTACTGAGGCTTTTTTTTAGTTATAGGTTTATCAGATAGAGGATGCTTCAGAAGCCTAAATTCATAGTATTTAGCTGATCCATTTACCACACACACATGCACAGCCGTGTTGTTGCAGTATGTTAATGTCATTAATACAGGCTAAGTGGATTGCCTTGTATCTGCCTTGGACATAAGTTGTCTGAGACCCTTTTGTCTGCGAGACTGAGACGAGCAGAGACACGCAGCGTTAACACTGAATATGTGTGTCTAGATTCCAGCGTATTCAGTTTTTAAGCCACTTTTTTTTTTTTTTTTCTTTCCCACTCAATAAGTCTCTATGGGACCATTGAAGCACACTAATTGAAGCAGGGGCCTTTTGTGTCTGCCTGTCTTAACTGTTAGCATGACCTTCATCTTGATAAGGAGCTCATGAGGAGTACATGACTTTGTGGACAATTTAAGGGAAAAGGAAGCAAATCCCCACCATTCAGCATCATCACATTGACCTCCCCGGCTTAGCGGAGCCTTGAAATCGCACTTGACAACTTCTCAGCTGTAGCCGCGTTCCAGTAGAGCTAAGTAGAGGCTCTGTGCCCGTCTCTGTCACTGTCCTGGGGACGTCGAGTTATGTAAAATCGTGTGATCTCATGATTCACTTCGTCTTGAATCAGTCGGATTTTCACGATTCGTATGCGATTATGAAATAATTCCATTAACGTCTATTGATTATTGCTTCTATTAAAAGGAATCATTTTCATTCTTGATGAAAAAAAACAATTATTAGCTGTTATGTATTTTATTTTTATTTTTAATACAGCTGCCACTTTTTGCAAGAGTTACAGAATCAGGTTCGAAAGATCTTTGAGCATTGCAAATTATTTTCAATAGAGAAAGAACGATTTTCTCCTAATGATAAAAATGCGATTTTTAATACTCGTGAAAAAGCCAGCGCTGTTCTACGGGGTTTTTCTTTTATTTATTTATTTATTTTTGGAAAAATCTATCCGGAAGCATAGCATCTGTCCGGTTCTTTGTTAAAGCAAAACTGGTGCTTTAGAAAGTTCTGGTTTTCTCCGTCTGACTGATCAGCTTCCTGATTCATCACGTTTTTGCATATTCGTGTATAGCTATAAATACTGGAGGTGCTTTGGTCGCCTGATTTGCTTTACAAAGCGTGTGAAATGTAAATAAGTCTTCGTACCTGCCAAAGACAGATGTCCGGCATCCTGAACCAAGAGTGTCATGCTCTTTTGATGTAATAGCGAGTCGCACATTTGCTCGTGGCAAACAGACTTAGCAAACTTGCCTTGTTTGCGAAGCACGTTTCAGCAGCTGTAGCTGGAAACGAATCATTTAAAAGTATTCCAGCAGAAATCTCAGCCTCGCTTTAGAGAGACATCGCTGTAAATGTTGTGTATATAAAACATTCTAACTCTCTATTTGTGCGCAGATGACTCAGAGAAAGGAAGAAAGAAAGCAAAAGAGAGAGAGGAATAGAACGAGTGGGCCTGTGTTTACTGTTAGTGTTGCCATCTTGCTAAAGCAGGTCCAAAAATTGTTCTTCAGCATGCAGGCGCTGAACTGAACGCACCTAGCGCAGGAACAGCTCCGCTCGAATGCTGCCCACGTCTGCGGGCGCGTGCCTGAGCCTGGGCTACGCTGGAGCGGCTGTGGACACTCATGCCCAGGCGAGCTGCTGCCGCTTGGAGTGCCCAGCGTGTGCTGGAACGCGGCAGGCACCACTCCCACAGCACCCATCACATGCTCATCTTTAAGCCATCTGCAAAGCAGAGCGCTCCCAGCCAAAGCATTAAATTAAATCCTTGTTTGGACTGATTAACAAATGGCCTTGTTTTTTGTGTTCGTGCTTTTTCTCCCTTTTGTGTACCCACCCCCTCACCCACCCTCCCATATCCCCTCTCTGTTCTCCTCCTGCCTGCCTGATACTCCATCGTGCAAAAAACATTATCGAGCAAGTTTCAGAGTTTTGCGCAAGTTTGCAGAGCGGGTGGCGATGTTGCGGGTGGGTGGGGTGTGTGTGTGTGTGTGGGGGGGGGGGGGGGTAGTTTGCTCAAGAACGCGTCTGTCTGAAAGCGGCCCGTCCAACTCCCTGTCCCACAGGCGTCCGGCTGTCACAGACCACAGACAAATGAACAATTAATCTAGGCTTGTAATTGAATGGCGCCCAGTATGATATTTTAATTGTGCAGTTGGAGCTGTCTAGATCGCAGAACTTAATGGGAGAACGGTGGCAGAAAATGAGAATATTTTCCGCCGCATATTTACAGACCCAAATCATCAGTGGTATCGAGAAGTTTCTCAACTCGAAACCTTAACAGGCGCGTTCAGTAACGGGGAATTCGAGCCGGCAAGTCGTGCAGGTGTCGGAGAACCTCGTGCATGTGTGCCTCTCTGCTGCATGCCAGATTAACTCTGCTGCTAATTCGGATTTCAAGGACACCCGGCTGAGTCAGTGTGAGGAACTGGGTAAAAGTCGCTTTTGCTCTTTATGTACCCCGTCTGCTGCCCCTTTATCCACTTTGGCAATTCACTGACTTCCTAACTAAACCAGCGAACACAATCAGTGCCTCACTTAGCTGATGCCTCCTGTAATTCGCCATGTTTCCTGTTTGCAGCTATAGACGTTTCAGTATGGATAACGATATAAAGTCGTGCCATAAAGGTATGAATCCTTTTGCTTAGACGCTGGACAATTTTTCACACGCTATGCTAAAATGCCTCAAAAGAATAGTTATTAATGATAGATATCACCTCTATATTAATGGTTAGTGGAGAGGATGTACACGATCACTCGCTGTTTTTGTAAAAAGTTATTCTTTTCCTCTATTTATCAAAAGAAATTGAATTCTTAAAATTATTTACATTTCAATTGACAGGATCTTAGATCTTGGGATTTTTAACTAGTGCCATTTGACTTTTCTGTCTGTCTGTATGAATCAGAAAACACACACACACACACACACACACAGTCTATATTACAAGCTCTTTTGTGTGAAAAAGTGGTGTTAGCTACCTACTATTGAGATAACAGACATGTATTTTATACAACTATTACTTATAATACTATTCCTAATAATAATACAAATACTACTAATTATAATAATACAAATGCTACTAATACTTCTATTACAAATTGTACACTACTACTAATATTTCTACTAAAAATACTATCACTATTTTATTTGCAACTACTTTCTAATATTTCTGCAAATTTGGCCCGTCAAGCAGTCCATCTTACTGTATCAAAACTGTATCAATTAATTTCAATTCATTTATATATTTATTTATTTTTTTTCAAAAGTCATCTTATTTTTATGATTTAAGACGAGGTTTGCATGCCAAGCTGCTACACAGAGCCACTTTGTTCTTCTATCAGCTCATACCCTTCCACTTCTATCTCTTCCTCCCTCTCTATCTTTTTCCCATTTCCCCCTCATTCCTTCTCTCTTTCTGTTTTTTTTTTTTGTGGAAAGGCGACTGCCTCTGTTCAGCTGCTCCCTCCTACCCATCGACTCCACCGCCTGACGGAGGCATAGCGGCGAAGACCTCCGTCTTCTCAAATTAACATGAGCAGGTGTTTTTCTCTGATGTGTTAATTAAGAGAAGCTGGTGTCATTATGCTTTAAGTGGATGTTACAAATAGAACATGTTGTTTATTTCCTCCTCTGATGGAGAAAAAAAGTGATCAGAGCTGTCACAGAGGCCTGTGTGTCACTTGCTGGAGATAGCGCCTAATTACCAGGAGTTTAGAATCAGAAAGCACACGTCTGGGGATTCTCTGGGCTTCTGCGCTCACGTGCCTACCAGATTGTCTGTCTTAATAGATAAGATTCGAGGCCATAAAACTCTGCCGGTGCAGTTTTTCGAGGTTAGAGACTGTGGAATTAAGGGAGTTTAGATAGTTGAACATTTCTTTCTGGGAAAGATCGAGTGAAAATATGAAACACAACACCATGTGTAGCCATAGTTTTTATATTATTTAGTGACTACATCTTAGTGGTAAAAGATCATTAAGTTTTTTCCATAAATTGATTATTATCAAACATTAGTAACACTTGTGTTTATACAGCATATATGTGTATATACCGTATTTTTCGGACTATAAGCCACTACTTTTTTCCCACGTTTCAAACCCCGCGGCTTAAACAACGAAGCGGCTAATTTATGGATTTTTCCTGGGTTTTCCCGGTTTCACAAACTTCAAGCCAAAAAACCTCACCTGTGTTCTGAGCTGCACGGCATCAGAAGAAAAAATTTCCACGGAAGGAGGAAGACAGTGAACAATGACTTTCTTGGTAGGCTACTGTTTAGATACAAGCCGTTGTAACGTGTTGAGTCAGGGTGAAGGGAGAGCTCACTAACTCCAGTTGCAACAGAAATCATATAAGCACAGACAGGTTTCCAAAACTCTTGCTTTTTTATTTTTCTTGGCAACAGCGTTACGGGTTAGTCAAAGAAACTTAGAAATGAGCATCAGAAAATAATAAGGACATGTTCCTCGGTCTTGCACACATGCAGTAATAGCGGAAAAATGCGGCGGCAGGCTATTTCCAAAATGCTGCTCTGCTCTTGTGACCCCTTACATTTCAGCAAACATTCTAGTGTCTTGTATTTTAGTATCTTCTCAAGGGACAATACTATAGAATTGAAACCTGGATATATTTGAGAGTAGTCAGTGTGCAGCTTGTGTAGCAGTACATATTTACTTAATTAAAATACATTATTGTCAAAAAGCTGGCAACAAAGGTGAGTACACCCTAAGTGATGACAGCTGTATGCCACATGTCCTATTCATCATCTTCATGTTTTTGTCTGCTTGACAGGACCATTTGTGTATCTTGTATTAAAGCAGTTAAAATTTGGTTCTTTGAGCACAATTCTCTCACAGTGGACAAGGTCATACAGAGGTTTTCCAAGATGGGTTTCACTCGGAACAGACCTCGCAAGGGTCAATCAAAGAAGTTGAGTCCTCGTGCTGTGCGTCATCATACGCTGTACACTGCAACCAGACCATACGCTGTACACTGCAACAAGTCAGTCTGGATGGCCGTCGTCTCAGAAGGAAGTCTTTTCTGAAGCTGGTTTACTAGAAAACCTGCAAACTGTTTGCTGAAGACAACCTGTCCAAGAGCATGAATTACTGGAACCATGTCCCTTGGTCTGATGAAACTAAGATCAATTTGATTGGCTCAGATGGTGTCCAGAAAGTGTGCCCTTGTGAGGAATACCGAGAACATTGTGTCTCACCTACAGTCAAGCATGGTGGTGGTAACATCATAGTCTGTGGCTGCACGTGTGCTGCTGGTACTGGAAAGCTGTGGTTCATTTAGAACATGGATTACAACATGTACTGTGACATCCTAAAGCAGAAACATGATTCCCTTCCCTCAGAAACTGGAACGAACTTCAGTTTTCCAACCTTATAACAACCCCAAACACACCGCCAAGAAGACAAGTGCCTTGCTGAGGAAGCTGAAGTTGAAGGTGATGAAGTGGCAAAGTATATCTCCAGTTGAAGTCATCAGATAGATCTTGGCCTTTTACATGTGCCACTTTATCTTGGACATATGCACTCTGCATGGGAAAGAAAACCCTGAAGCCCTGCCCACTTTACACGCACAATAGTGCATAAGCAACCTAGGCTAAACCTGTGCAGACTCCAGCTTGCCCTGCAACTTCAAAGATCACACACTCACTACTCCCTTTTTTTTCCAAGTTTGTATTAATTAGCTTGTTATACATTTAAGTTACATTGTCATTGTTAGCTTGCCAAGTCGTGGACCTAATAAAGTTAGGATTAATCCATTCCTGTGATGACGTGCATCAGATGAGCAGCGAGGGTATTAAATAGTGAAGTAAACGCACAGGAGAATAAAATGTTTAATAAAACCTCCTCGTTTACAGTTTAAATCTGCAGAATATCATATCAACACGTGTGCTGTACTGTTCGACACAACGGCACTTAAACAATAGCTTGTTTGATCTGTTCATAATTTTTTTTTTTTCACCATAATTTGGTCACCTGTCAATTCCCATTCCAGCACATCTGGTGGAGGGTTAAAAACTTTCAAGTGCTTCTTAAGAGATATGTGTAGCTACCCACCACTTTTTTCCTCAAACTGCTGCTTATGCTATGTCAAGCTTTTTTGGAAAAATGAAAGCGCTACTTGCCCTCTTTAGCATACATGATCTCACAGATGCCCATGATTGCTAGTCATAAAGAGTATAGCATCCCTTCCTCCTTTCCTCGGACCACAAGATGCGATCTCCAGATGATAGAACGACCTATTTTATGTTGCACTGCAACAAAGTGTAAAAACAGCTCGGTTATGTGACCCTGCCTCATCACTAGATGTCTGAATGGCTGTTTTTATTTCATCTGGAGAAAGACATTGTTGCTCTTTGTCCTAAAATGTGTGAAGAAGTCAAGTCAAGAAGCTTTTATTGTTATTTCCAGTACACAGTGGAAAGAAGCGACTTTTCTCCACTACCTGTGTGCTACATAAACAACATAGAGCTAAAGGACTAAATCACAGAGCTGAGGAACACATTAAATCACACAATGACAATTAATATACTGGCTAAGAATGTAGTTAATGAACCGATGTCCAACCTTCACATACTAGCAGGAAGGAAAAACAAATCCCTTCAGTAAGCTTAGTGGTTGGGATGTTCCTGTGATCAAAAAGTCATGAGTTCAAATATCAGCTCCACCAAGATGCCACTGTTGGGCCCTTGAGCAACTGCTCAGTTGTATTATTGATCTAATTGTAAGTCGCTCTGAATAAAGGCAAATGTCTGGCAAACGCTTAAAATGTTCAGTTACACACTGACAAGGTCTTTCAGTAAGTTTTTTTTTGCCGGGGGGCGGGGGGGGAGTTTGTTTTGACCCAAACCTCAAGCATGATGTCCTGCTGTAAGTTCTCACGCTGATTTGACATTTAAAACTGATTAGACAATTCTTCGTTTGATGCGGTGGAAATACTGTATAAGTGGTGCTTCGAAGAAATTAGCCTCAGCACATCATTTTAAGTAACAAATGCCACACAACAGCTCTATTTAATGTGCAATAAAGTGTTAGTGCTTGGGAAAATCTGTGTGTGTGCGAACTGATGCTGATGTTGACACTCTTGTAATCCTGCTGTTGGTTATTAGATAGTGCAGGCTGTTGCACCAGAAGTTTTACATGGTAATACAATGAGAGCAGCTGCTCAGCAGATGTTGTGTTTTCGCTTTAGCCTAGAGGGGTTAAAGGTTTCCGAATCACCCCGTGTGGCAACTAGATGATCCTACAGGCCTTTTTTTTTTTTTGCCACCCTGCATACTCTAGTGTCACACCAGTGTGTGGACTCGGTCCATTCTAACATCTGCCAGAATTCAGCCAGACGACTCTAGAGCTGACATCCGGCCCCGGGGTGGAAAACATGTTAACAATATAATCCCAGTGTTTGGACGGTGAATTGAAAGCAGCTTTTTGTCAGGTTTTTCCTGATTTTTATTTTATTTTCTGTACACATATGTTTTCTGGTTTATGCACTCGGCATCCATTTGGACATAAAAAAAATTACTTACAGCAGCGTTAATTTGTACAGATTGTTCTTTTTAATGTACTTTTTGTCATCTTTGTGTTTAATAATCACCATTGTTCTTGTTTGAATTTTTTTTTATAGGTGAATATATCAAGAACTGGAGACCACGCTACTTTCTACTGAAAACTGATGGATCCTTTATTGGGTACAAAGAGAAGCCACAGGATGCAGACCTCCCCTATCCTCTCAATAACTTCTCTGTTGCTAGTAAGTGAATATTATGATGTATAGAATATTATTATGATCATCGAAGGCTGTTTTGTGTGTTTGAGCTCTCTGCCTTTTAGGACTCACGCCACTTAGTAGTAGTATTCTCTTACACTATGATATCATTTCATACACAGGGCTTGCATATACGCGTAATTATTTTTATTTATTTATTTATTTATTTATTTATTTATTTATTTATTTATTTATTTATTTATTTATTTTAACGTGATTTTTTTTGTTTGTTTTTTTACGTGACACTTGTACAAGCACTAGACGATTCATAGTGATTAAGAGTGACTCACTGTGATTTATTACAATTTAATGTGAGGTGACTGGTGTGTGTGTGAGTGTGTCAGATCGATAAAACCAAGAAGATGAAAAAAACCCATTAAATGTATTAATTTCAGACGTCAGTTTTATGGTGTTTTCTGTGAGCATCTGCCGAAGTTAACTCATCGGTAACCTCTCGAAAATGCGCGCTCCACGGCATGCTGGATAATGGGCCCAGAGTGCTGGCTCCAGGAAACATCGAGCGAGCGAGCCTCTGTCCCTCATCCTCCCATCCGTCAGGAGGCGCGGCCAGGTTTTAATCTAAAGCCTGGAAGAGAGAGGAGTGGCCATACATGCAGCCCAGGCGGCTTGGCAGGGGAGCGGATTGCCACATCTGTTGCAGAAAGCTGGGAGGCCAGGTGGTTGTGGGAGGCTCATAGTCTAATGCGCTGTCTCTCCCCACCCTGCCCATCCGCCTCCGGACCACTCGGACACACACACACACACACACACACACACACACACACACACACCCAAACCAGATCTACATCTGCCCACCAGGCAGTGCAATCAATATTCCCCAATTAGTCTTTTCTAACAATGATTGCAACATATGACGAATTTTGTGTTTGAATGCCAAAAATTTGACCAGTTTTTAACTTTTACACTTACTAGTACTGCATATATTGTTACAGTTTTAACAATAGGAACTGTAATAGTGTCATGTTGTGTTGCAGTGTTTTAGAAATTTTTTTTTCTTTTTTTTCAGCTTTAGAGTTTATCATTGTTCATGTCTGAGATCGATTTTCAAATGTTTTATTTTCAAATGTTTTATTGCGCAAATGCAATATTAACATAGTAGTTTGTTCCCTTTAAAATATTCTATGCTAGTCAGTCCTAATTTGCACCGAAGCAATTACCGTGTTAGTCTCCTGATGTTTTCTGTGCTTGGCAACCTCTCAACCCTATTTTGGACCCGAGAAAACGAAAGCGCGGCACGAGCGGTGGAATTTGCAGCTTCTGGGTTGTTTAATTGGCGTGCTCGCTCTGCTTAGCGGCTCTTGCTTCGAGCAAAGCTCGTCATCTGTGATCCTACGTGGCAAAGCAAACAATGCTGTCGGCTCAGCTTCTGCTCCTCCCGAGGTGTCACATTCCGGCTGCTGTGACCTTGTTTTTCAGCTCGCAGCGGGCGCCTCTAATTTTCATCTACTGCCCAGGTAGAGCGCACGCCCCGTGACATCTGCGCTGTCGCTATTAACCTTCGGGACCGAATGTAGGCCGCGGTGCTGTTTGCTGGCGGCTGGAATTGGCCAGCTGAGAAAGCTTGTGATGAGCTGATGGCTGAGACTGCTACAGTTTCACCTGTGGTCCCGTTCTTTTTATTTATTTATTTTATTTTTTCCCTTGCTGTCCGCTGTGACAATGAGCCAGGCTCGGAGATCACCTTCACTCCCCACGAGCAGAGACACATTCAAAAGTAGTGGAGTCCCATCTCATATAGAAAAACATCTGGTGTCGCAGACCTGCATGCTGTTTATAGGAAAGCTGTATATGTTCATTTTGTCTCTTGCGCCTCTTTCTCGCTCTCTCTCTCTTTCATTTGTCTCTCTGTGGTGTTGCATTGCTTTCTTCTGCTCTCCCTCAGCCCATTTGTTTCAACCTGGCACTGCCCTGTTTATCAAATACTAACTGTTCCCCGCAGCTGGCCAACCTGACCTCCCTACATACCCAAAAGATGCTTTTGATTGTAGGTCAGGTTTTCCTTAATTAGATTTAACACTAGCAGTACATTCTGTAAAGCCTTTATCTCCTCTTTCTCATTTATTTTTTCCCCTCCCCTCCTTGGTTCCTTTCCTTACAGAATGCCAGCTGATGAAAACCGAACGGCCAAAGCCGAACACGTTCATTATCAGATGTCTACAGTGGACCACAGTTATTGAAAGGACTTTCCACGTGGACACTCCAGAGGAAAGGTAAGTCCAGGTTCCAATCAGTGGTGGACAGTAACGAAGTAAATGTAATTCGTTACTGTACTTAAGAAGATTTTTCCAGTAACTGTACTTAAGTATTTCTATTTGGGGAGCCTTTTATTTCAACTTTAAAGCATTTCAAAGTCAAAAATCGTACTTTTTACTTAACTACATATTTATTATGTGAATAAAACTGTGAGATAAAACTTTGTGATCAAAAAGAAACTGGTCAAACACACAGCAAGCCACCAATTAGGGTCGAGTGCACGCTCTGTTTTGATTGGCGCTTGGTGGAATCCACTTATCACCAACGTACAGTTCAGCATCACTTCAACAGCAAGCAGAACACTTTGAGAGGAATAAATGAAGGAAGTAAATCCTGCCTCGAACTCGCCACAACACCCGTGTCCTTATTTGTGTGATTTTTTTTTTTTTTTAAGTAGTTGAAAAGAAACTTTTGGGCTCATGATAATTGTAATAGATATTAATCAGTGTTTGAATAATTAATATCATTCTATTAATAGATTTTTGTGCTGAGAGTAACAGAGTCTTTTCATATAAACTGAGTTGATTAAGCAAAAGTCTTGTGGCAAAAATAACCATAATAAATCATAGTACTTTTAAAGTAAAAGTTTAAAGGGAGCACATTAACTTTAACTCTAGTAATATTTTACTTAGTGTCTCTCTAATTTAACTCATGTACATGGTGTGTGTACTTCATCCATTACTGGTTTTGAATAGAGAAAAATATTTCTTTCTCATTTGCTTTGGCACACATAAAGGGAAAAAAATGTAGATTATTCTATCATCGCATAAAAAGTGAGGAGTTAAAAAACAAACAAACAAACAAAAAAAAAAACACTGGCCTGTATCCTCCAGCTGTTTGTTTCTCAGCAGGGAGGACGAGCGATTCGAAATACAAACAAAAAAACCTGCAGAAGAAAGCGCCGTACGTTCGCCGGCTGAGAGAATGAAGGTTGCATGCTGAGTATCGGTCATTCACTGTGGGGGAAAAAAAACTATTCCCCGCTGTAATTGACTCAGTCGTAATAAGATTTCTTGACATTTGAAAAGAAACAAAGTCTTCGGCAGGAGAATGCGACAGCAGCCCAAACGAACGAGGGGAAAATATAATAACGCAGCTGAAATCACACTAGGTTATCACAAACATCACTTGGAGACGGAATACGTTTGCAAATCGGGACGTCCATTACACCGTACGCATCGACTTATTTTTTTAGACACACCCCGTTTGCAGAAGTGCATTGGTAAAAAGCCAAGAAATGATGATGGAGAGAAGCTGCAGGCATGTGCCAGGCTGGAGCTTTTTTCTTTTTATGTGTCTACACAAATGGGTGACGGATTAAGGGAAAAAACTGTAAGGCATAAGGTTTTCCCCTCAGAAAGAAGAGACACCTTGTAATAATTTCAGCTTTTGAAATGAAAGTATGATGTAAATGTAAATGTTAAGGGCTGCAACTAACAATAATTTTGATAATCGATTAATTTGGCGATAATTTTCTTTTCTTTTCTTTTTTTTACACAGTTAATCGGAAGCAAAACCTTTTTTATTTGGTGCTACATCCTGAAATATATTAATCTTGTATAATTTGCAATTACACATCGTCTCTAAGAACGTGGATATTTTTTACAAGTTGTTAGCACTTTGTGGGAGGGGCACCTCAGCCGATGAGGGCAGAGGGGCAGTGGCTCTACCCCACTGTGTCCTGACGAGAGCGCTCACATGAAGTCTTTGACATGGCACAAGGTTGAGTCTGAAATTGCTACATCGTAAATTATATGAATTGGCTTTTGAAGTCACCTGATCGCAACTCAGTTGAATAACCATTGGAGGTTTTGGAATGACATTTTAGACGTGACTCTTTACAACTGTCATCATCACCATCATCAACAACATGAACAAACTGAGGGAATCTTTTTTGTGAGAATGGCATTCATTTATTAATTCATCCAGCACTGTTTCTCTTCTTCAGTACTGCTTGGTTCAGAAAACAGAATTCATGATGGCTTCCTCAGATCTCACTAAACAGATACTATGCAAGATTGTCTGTCCTTATAAATGTTTAAACATTGGTGAATTTAGTCTTGTGAGGAAATACTTTGCTCCTCTTTAATGGAAAAAAGATCTTGTCTGTAAGAGTGGCAAAATTTTCTTTCTCTGCTTTTGGCTTTGCATAATTCTTCAGTTCAATTCAATTGAATTCATTTTTATTTGTATTGCTGTATAACCCTAACTTTTAACAATGGATGTTGTCTCAATGCAGCTTTACACAAGTAAAACAGTAATAAAGAATATATAACTTCATTTCTTTATAATTGTAAGTTTGTCTCTAATGAGCACACCAGTGGTGACTGGTTCAAGAAAAAACTCCCTGAAATGGCATGAGAAAGAAACCTTAAGAGGAACCAGACTTAAGAGCTCATCAACCCTCATCTGGGTGGCACCGAATGTCCATTCATTACAGTTCATCTTTGTTGAGGTGTGCAGTGATGGGTGATTAAATGCAACTCGTGGTCATGAGGTCCTGATTTTGCACACTGGACCTCCACAATCATGGCTGAGGCATGGTTTCAACATGGGTTAGAGCCGGATCTGAATCTGTGCTGGATGGAATTAACTGGAGGTGGAAGACATGCTTGATAGAAGACAACACAGAGCATCGGTGTGATTATACCAGATTATTTTTTCTTCGTGGAGTTGGCCTGTTACCAGCGCCTGTCAGAAACTTTTCTATATTTCAAGCTCATATAGTGACACTAAACTTGAAAGAAAAAAAAACACACACACGACACAAGCGTGTCTGCCGAAACAATGACATACAGCAGGCCTCACTGAGACAAATTCATCATTATTAAACACACACATGCTCGGAAATATGAACGCATGACTGATGCTACACAACAGATGTTGTGCTGCAGAACAAACGAAAAACTCACCGGCGCCGAAATACTTGCGAAAGACGTCTTAGCCACTTTAGATTGTTAAATGATATTTCACGGTGTGTGTGTGTGTCTGCCGTCATTTACATATTCAAGTCTTCTGCTCAGGTATCCATGATGTTTAAATGTTCATACACGTATATGTTCCTTCTGAGAAATCCTGAGGCGGTAAAAAGTAAGAAAAATCCCTGGTTTCCCCGACGCAAGGTTTTTCTTGGATACATCTTGTATGTTTTAGGTTCTGTAAGCGTGTGTGTGGGTTTTGTCTAAGGGATGAGTGGACAGAAGCAATCCAGATGGTGGCTGATAAACTCCAAAGACAGGAAGAGGAGCGGATCCAGTGCAGTCCCACCTCACAGATAGACAACATCGGCGAGGAAGAGATGGACATCTCCATCAGTCACCACAAACGCAAGGTACCAATCACACCATCTGCTCACTCTCCATTACCAAACAGCAGATTTGCTTTGGATGGCAGTCAAATATAAAAAAATATATATATTAGTATTTTGGATAATATTTTGGACATCATTTGGACAATAAGGCATATTATTTATGATTTAGTAACACTTAACATAAGACATAAATAAGAGCCAATTAACACCTGAGGGAAGTACTAATAAAATATATATATATATAAAAGAAAAACGCCATGTCCAATATGAACAATTTTATTAACACCTTCAGACCAGACAACCCAGAAAAAAACCCCATGTGAACTTTGGTTCCCATATTGATTCCCATATTTGAACCCAAGCTCCAGTTCGAACCGTGGACTCAGGAGCTGATGGCATGGAGGTGCCACCAAATTTGAGGAACTTGCTTTCATTTATTATGTCAATTTATGAGGACCTCTTTTTTTTTTGCTCATGGATTAAATAAATATTAGGCAGTGCAGGTGTATATTGTTGACAGTTTGTAAATAATTAGTTCCTTTGTTAACGTTACTTATTGTGTTTTAATGCAGTAAGTAATGCAGGCATTATGCAGGTAATGAAATAAAAGCGTAATGGACTTTAGACCATATCAGTAGTGGACAATAGTGGAGTATATTTGCTTCGTTACTGTACTTAAGTAGTATTTTTAAGTAGTGTATTTTTGTACATTCTGAGAGTATTTCATTTGGAGAAATCGTCCCTTCACTTAATTTTAACGTATACAGTTTTTACTTCACTACATCGAATTGAATACTGTTGTCAATTAAAAAATTGTTGAGACCACAACCATAAAGAGAGTGTTTGCCTGTAACAATAGTAAACTCTTGTTTACAGGAAAATCTAAATATAGTGAATTTAATATATATATATAAATTTAGTTCTCTTACATCAGTAGCTTTGTTTGACATTCAAAATCAATTACTTTTGCTCAAGTAGGAGTGTACGGACTATTTCATCCACCTCTGCTTCGCTGTTTTTTTTTTGTTTTTTTTTTTGCAGACAATGAATGACTTTGACTATTTAAAACTACTGGGAAAAGGCACTTTCGGTAAAGTCATTCTTGTAAGGGAGAAGGCCAGCGGGAAATACTACGCAATGAAGATTTTGAAGAAAGAAGTTATTATCGCAAAGGTATGCCGTGTTACGTTGGTTTAAATAAATACTCTTACTGCTCAACATCCTTTCAACACACATTTTACTGTTTTACTTTATACTATTAAGTGGTTGAATAGTCATGACACACGTATCCAGTCTACTGTTACCACAAAGTTGGAGTCACACAATTGTAAAGAATGTGTTAGCATCAAATTTTCCCTTTACTTGAACCAGGAGACCAAAGCAAACACCATGAAGATATGCTTTACATGGGTTGGAGTCGAGGATCTTGAGCGGCCTGCTATAGAGCTCTGACTTCAACCCTATTTAACACCTTTGGGATGCATTGAAACTTTGACTAAACGTAACGCTGAATTATAAAAGCAAAAGGGACTAAATGTGAAAAGTCTTGCATGATAAAATGCAATATTTTCACACCCTTATATTAAGAGAAAAGCACTACAGGACATGGGTATGTGAGCAGCTTTAAATCTCGGCTAAATGGATGCACCGCTTTTAAAGACCGAAATCAGTTGATGAATCAACCTTCGTGATTGCACTAAAATGCTGCATCCGCATTTTTTTTTTTTTTAAAACCACTGCAGTAGCATTGAGACTTTTTTCAAAATTTCCTGTTTCAACGTTGCGTCTATCATTCAGAAAATAAATAAATAAATCGAAAATGTTTCTTTTTTTCCACCGCTGTAGGACGAAGTGGCTCACACTCTCACTGAGAGCAGAGTGCTGAAAAACACCAGACACCCTTTCTTAACTGTGAGTACACACACTTCCTAATGACTTGCGTTTACCGCAGCCACACATGCAGAAGTTGTCTACAACTGTAAAGCTTCACAGTGCTCGTCTCCTATATGATAGCGATCTCCCTAGGGTCTAATTATAATGCAGAGAATAAACTGTTATAAATTAGCGGCACAAATGTAGCTGTACATCTGTTGAGAAGTCGCCAGTAAGAGATCATTTCACTGACACTCCAGCTGCTGTTGTAGACCGCATTTGATACACAGCAGGTTTAGAAAAGGGAAGGAAAAAGAAAAAAAAAAAAACAATTTACCTGGCACAAACTCAAGTGGCTGCACCTCCTAACCTTCAACTGATTTCAAAGTTAGCATCAAGGCCATAGCGAAAACGGCGAGCCTTTGCTCTCGAGTGCTATCCCTTTTAATTTGCTCTCGGGAGAAGTTTGTCTTTCAGCATATGTTTTGAAAAGATGCTTCTCAACATACGTTTGTGTTTGCAAAGACATATGGTAAGTTGTTGGCTTTTTTTTTTGTTTTGTTTTTTCCTAATGGTGTGTATCTGCCTGCTGTTTTAGTCTTTGAAGTACTCATTCCAGACAAAAGACCGCCTCTGCTTCGTGATGGAGTACGTCAATGGAGGCGAGGTACGTATGTAACCGTGCTCGTGTGATTGGAATGCGTGCTCGTTCGTACTGTATAGCGACGAGACTCCTCCGAAGAAAGATTCACGGCTCTACGGAGTGTGAACTGTATTTATCTATCAAACCGTGTTTTATCACTGCGTTCCGTAAACGTCCCCATATATTACGCGCCATTGTACACAAACAATCACTGAATCGGTTTCTGTCCAACGCGAAATCCCGCGACGTACAAATATCATCGTTATATCAACTTCAAACTCTTTAAAAATGACTGCCGAATAATTCCAGGCGATATCCCTTTTTTTTTTTTTTTTTCCTGCAAAGCCTGCAGCTATTCGATTCCTCTTCCAGAAAAGTTTCCAGAGCCGTGACTTTATTCTTCAGGGCCTCGGGTTTTGATAAATGAAATTCCACCACCAATGGCGCTGTTTAATCAGAGAGGCAGCAATCTCGCTTTCATTTTCACGCAGCCTGTAGTGTCACCTGCTCCCCCTGCCCGGTCCAGCCAAAGTCGCTCACCTCCACGCTCACACACCCACACACACACGCACTCACTCACTCACTCACTCAGCCCTCTCTGCAGGCATTGCTGCTCTTTTCAGCCATGTTGCATTCACAGCTGCCAGTACACTGATGAAAGCACACCTGTCCTCGTATACTTTGCTATGCACTCACTCCGCTTGCTCCCTCCTCGACTGATCTTCGATCCCGTTAGCGCTCCCCGGACAACCATATTCAACTCCCTCCCATAGCAATTAAACGGCAGCGCCTCCCTCCTGGGCTCCTGGGTAATTTGAAGAAGACGAGCTCAAGCGGAGACGAGGGCCAGGCAGTTTGAAAGAAACCCTTGACATCTGACTGGGAGAGACAGACGAGGGGGGAATAGTCCCTTAAAAAAAATGAGGGAGATGATTGCGGGGGAAGGGGTGCTCCTGCCACTTTGATGGGACGTTAGCCCGCGAGCACACTAGCGATGCCTTTAACAAGATTGGTGTATTGATTAAAATGCTGATTTAACAGGCCTCGCCGGCCCCTCTCTGGAAAGCCAGGGATGATGCGCCAGCTGCTGTCTGGGTTCGCCAGGCGTCCTCCGAGGGCCCTGCCATCTATCATCTCAATATGGCGATGGGAGGCAGTTTGTGTTGTGTTAATTTCCTTCAATAAATCAGTAATTATTGCAATCCTGTCCCTGCTGTTTATCTTGCAGCTGTTTTTCCATTTGTCGAGAGAACGGGTGTTCTCAGAGGACCGCACGCGCTTCTATGGCGCCGAGATTGTCTCTGCCCTCGACTACCTGCACTCCACCAAGATAGTGTACCGGGATCTCAAGGTAAACAAAAATGAATAAATAAATGAAAAAAAAAAAGAAGAAGAAGGAGGGAAGCAATCACACATTTTGGAACGCCTGTTGAGTTCCTGTGCACTGCTTTTATTTTGGCGTGTGGCACGGGACATGGAAAATGTAATTAAAAGCTGTAGAGTTTGAAGTTTGTTTCCTTTTTTTTTATTTTGGAGAGGGTTGATATCAAACTCTGGCGCCTGTGGAAAATGACACAGTGATTTGCTTGCAGCCTTGGGCTCAGCCACTGTTAGTGATGCCAAGAAACCTAAAAAAAAAAAGAAAGAACAAAATAACTGGAAGAATCTTTTCTCTGCCATGGCGTATGAAATTTCGATGGAGTAAATGGTTTATTAATGCAAAACATCAATATGCTCTATGATCTGTGTTTGAGATTAACAATGGAATATCCCGTTTCGGGGGTGAAAAAAGAAAAATGGGCATTCATTCCTTTTTTTTTTTGTTCCTTTCCTTAGTTGGAGAATCTCATGCTTGATAAGGATGGCCACATTAAAATCACAGACTTTGGTCTGTGTAAAGAAGGAATCACCGATGCTGCAACGATGAAGACGTTCTGTGGAACGCCAGAGTACCTGGCACCTGAGGTAACAGTCTCACAGAGCTAATTACCGCGATATCGCTTCATGCAGTAATGTAATGGAGAGTTAATGAATCTGTAAGAATGGGCTTTCTTCACTCCGGCACCACTTAATGTTGGCATGGAGAGAGAGTCCTCTTCACTGATATTCTCCGAGTCTCTGCATTGCATAAGCATGTTCAACTGTAATCATTCCCCCACAATAAAAGTTGCATATATTTGCATTTACTACTAATAATTCGTTTATAACTACAGCAATCATTTATTTTTTTGCACGATTTACCCAGAGAACCTATTCAAGTGTTTTTGCCAGCTGTTCGAAAGAATTCAAATCCCAGTGTTCCATTATGCTTGTCAAGCAAGTCACACACAGATTTGACCCTGTGCCTCCTACAGTTATCATCCTGAGTGTAGGAGTGTCAGTGTTGTTCTGTTTGGACACGAAGTCATCTGACATCTCAGATTCTTGGACGATAAACTGACCTACTGCTCATCAAAGCTACCTAAGGTGTCCAACCTAATGAAACGATAAGGTGCTTGTGATGGTGATGGTGGTGGGTGGATGCACCTAAATGTGTAACAGAGCTGTATGTATGGCTTTGGGAAACTGCTCAGTCTATGAGCCTCTGTAAGCCCAGATATATAGCTGACTCTGAAAAAACCATCCCTAGAATAGATCCAGATAATGGATAGAGTTTATGTATTTAAAAGTCACTCATGGACTCGTCACTGAATTCAAAGTAATGTACATATTGTCAAGATGTGCTGCTCAGGCTGTTTGCATTTACTGAAAAAATCCGGAGGTGTGCATTTGGACGACAATGATGCTACGCTTGCACAACAAACCGTCTCTTTCCTGAAAGCGCAGTGAGTCAGTGTACGTATGTGGTCCACGCCTGTCCGTTCACACCTCAAGAGTCCACGCGCACACACGCCCAACAGCCATATGGACTCGTGTTGTAGTAACAATCAGGCATTCTTAATGTTCCCAAATGCTGAATTATGGTCAGTCATTAGTCTTTATTTACACCTGACTATGGTTAATGGAAGGCTTTTCTTTCGCTACATGCACACGGTACGAGTGTTTCTTTTCCAAACCAAACCAAACCGGCTTCGGTACTCGTTCTGCAGAAGTAAATCTGATCGGTTGCTACGGAGCAGCACCCTGAGCCCGCAGGTCGTCTCTTCATCCAGGCGTGTCACAGGTTCGCCCAGAGTGCAGCGGCTAAATCCAAACCAATGATGAGGAGAGGGAGAGTGGGCTTGGGGTGGAAGCGGGAGGGAGTGTGGAACAGGGTGAAGTATAGATTCTACTTGTGGGGAGAAAAAAAACCAACGAAAAAAAAGGGAAAAAAGTACAGAAGACAATTTGGCGCAGCATTTTGTTTTGCTCAGCCTGGCCACTGTGCCAGGAGATGATTTGAGTGTTGGTTATTTTTCACAAGAGTATGTGATTGCACAAAAAAGTAGATGCTAAACAGAGGCAGATGGTGGCAGATGGGGGAGGTTGGAAGAAGGTGGCTGGGAAACCTGGAAATCTATACTGCCGTACTGGTGTAAAAATAACAGAGCACAGCCTGAGCCAGCGCGCCAAGTTCCAGAGATGCAAAGTAGAGGGGGATTAAAGAGAGAAGGAGAACGAGAGAAAGATTGGAGGATGGGTGAAAGGATACATTTTTTTTTTCTCGCGTGAAAACCGAGTCTATTTTTTTTTACCAAGTAAAACACTCTGACCATCACCAAGTCATATTTTAATGTAAATGAAATAAAGTCCTGTGAGCATAATATGTAATTATATGATATTAATGATGGCTTCCTCGGGATATACTTCAGAACTAGATCCGGTGCTAAGCTACTGTATGATAATTATATTAATTATTTCCATACTACACCAGCATGAAGCACATGTATGATTGAGTGGTTTGGCAATTAAAATAAGGACCAGTTGTGTGTATATGAATGTCTGATGAGAGCTTGAAGCATAAGTCTATTAAGATGCATATACAGGTATATCCTCTTGTCGTTTTCAAGCCCCCCCCCCCACCCTTTCGGCGTGTGTGTGTGTGTATATATAAACGTGTGTGTGTGTGTGTGTGTATGAGAGAGATCATCCACATTCCCCAGCCAAGATGGGCTAAGCTGATGGAGGCTGCTTGTTCCACTGCCCTGCTGGTGGAGCGGCAGGCTCTCTGTGCCACTCGCTCCTCTGCCAGCCTTGCCCATCGGCGAGTGGTGGGAGCAGCAGCAGTGCCACATGGCAGTGGGAGCAGGGGCCTGTTCTGGAACAGGGGGACCCCAACCGGGCCCGTGTGTGTTAATCGCATCCCTGCCTGCAGCCGAGCTGCTCACACCCGCTCGCAGGACAAACAGCCTGCTTTCTCTCTTTCTTTCTCTCCTCACACACACACACACACACACACACACACACACACACACACACACACACACACACACACACACACGGAATAGCCTTCACATTCTTTACACGGTTCACAAAGTCACTAAAGTGCAGTCAGAGTGGCTGTAGTTTTAATTACAGCGTGAAAATCACAACCCACTCTTAGCAAAGTTCGATTTATTAACAAAGTTACAGTTATTATTACCAAGTTTTTTAGAATTGACCTGGTCTAAAAAATTAGGATTTATAAAATACCAGTGGTGGATGGTACTCCAGTAAAATTAAAAGTGCTCCCTTTAATCTTTTACTTAAGTAAAAGTACAAAAGTATTTGCCATCTAATGTATAGTACCTAAGTATCCAAAGTACTATGATTTATTATGCCAATTATGTTCCTATTTAGATTTTTTGTCATAAGACTCTTTATTAATCACCTCAGTTTATATGAAAAGACTCTGTTACTCTCAGTCAACAATCTATTAATAGAATGATGTTAATGATTCAAACACTGATTAATCTATTTAATTATCATGATCCCAAAACCTTTTTAAAAAAAAATCACACAAATAAGGTCTCGGGTGTTGTGGCGAGTTCCAGTCAGGAGTTTCCTCCATTATTTATTCCTCTCAAAATGTTCTGCTTGCTGTTGAACTGATGCTGAACTGTATGTTGGTGATAAGTGGATACCACCATGCACCAATCAAAACGAGTTCTTCGCTGTGTGTTTGACCAGTTAGAGATACGAGAAAAAGCTACTTAAGTACAGTAACCAATTACATTTACTTCCCTACTGCCCACAACTGATATAATACTGCTTGTTATAAATGTTTGGTTTGTCCTGTTTAGTGATCGGGATTGCATGTTCTTGGTGGACTATCAATTCTAAACAAGACTTTTTTTTATTTATTTTTAAATAATTTGAAAAGGCAATTTTATAAAGGTTTAAAATACATTAAAATGAATTTCACTAGCAAACGCAGGGTAAAAACACAGGATTATGTCTGTTTTTTTTTTTCTTTTCATCTGAAGTTTTCATTTAAAGGAACTCTTGACATTAATAATGAGCACTAGCTTTGTACAATCTGTGCTATTATGAAAAAAAATTTATTTATTAATTTGACATGTTTGACAAACACTAAGCTAACAGCATTTCGGAACGCTTCGAATGTTGAAAACAGATGGAGGCCACTGGTGTAAGTGTTGTATTTATTTTGATTAATGCAGTCTAGATATTTCGTTGAATGTAACATACAGAAATCTGTATTTGCGGGAATGTCTGATCGTTAAGAATTGCACTGGCTTTCATACCTTTCTGTTTGCTGTTATGTTAGAGATGGTAATGGGCCTGATCTTGTTTAAAAATTAAGTGCGTTTTTTTTTTTTTGGTCAGAAGGCTGTTTCTCTGCACGCGAGATCGTCATCCTCGCTTAATCAGGAAGCCAGCGCCAGGCCTCAGTGCGAACTCGCACAGCTCTACCTGCTCTTAAAGATCAGAGAGGAGACATCGTTATCACTCGACTCCCAGCATATGCTTAACTGGCTCGTGGCCAGCCAGCCTTGTCATTAGTCAGACATATTAATCAGGAAGCTCCCTCTGAAGAGCTGCCTCTCAAGTGCACTCCTCCAGCTACTCCTCCAGCTACTGTGCTCCAATCCCCCCCCCCCCCCTTCAACTCGCACCAATCACACGCATGAGGTGTGTGTCAGGTGTGTCAGTGAGGAAGCCACTACTGCAGCACCTATCACTAAGCTTTGATCACATGATACTCTAGGAGTTTAAGGCTCTGTGTCCAGGTTCCAGACAGTTGTTTGGTTCAGGTGGAGTGACCTCTGATCTCATGCAGCTCACACTCTGAAGCCTCTAGCCATGCTTATTTATTTATTAATTTATTAATTAATTAATTTATTTATTTATATAACTAACCAGCCTGTGAGTGGTTGAGCAGTAGTCAGCAAGCTCGTTCACATAAACACTAAACAACTGTGTGTTTAGTGTGATTCTCTGAAGTCTTGCCACTCTCCAGTCATTATGAGTAATTATTGAGCTGTGTGTTTGTGTGTGTGTGTGTGTGTGTGTGTGTGTGTGTGTGTGTGTGTGTGTGTGTGTGTGTTTGAATAATTTTTGCTCTGACAGCCAAATGATGGCCCCTTGCAGAATTTTTAATCTTGACTGTTAATTATTGATTGATTGATTGATCGGAGTAGCTTTTTTGGTGCCAATCTATTCATTCCACATAAACTATATACACTATTATCATCTGAGGATGTGTGCACTGTCATCGGTGCAGTACAGATTTCATTCTTAATATACACTATATGGACGATAGTTTGTGAACACCTGTCTAAGGTTAGGGTTAGGGGTAAAGGGTTCCACAATTCCACATTTAGTCCCCATTTGCTGTTATTAAAAATTCAGTTCTTCTGGAAAGATGTTTTACTCGATTTTGAAGTGTGTTTGTGGAAATTTGTGATCATTCAGCCACAAGGGTGTTAGTGAAGTCAGGTACTGATGTAGATGAGGTGAGGAGGCCTGGGGTGCACTCAGCATTCACATTCATCCCAAAGTTTTTGAATAGGGTTGAGGTCAGAGCTCTATAGCAGGAGATCTTCCACTCTAACCCATGTAAAGCATATCTTCATAGCGCTCAGTTTATGTACAGGTTTGTGTCTCAGAGTTAAAGTGAAAAGAAAAATGTAATGCTACCGCATCCAGAGACATCCAGAATTGTGTGCAACTTTGTTGTAGCTCAAGGTGGTTTCTCAGTGTTTAAGGTATTGGACATTGAAACAGAAGGTCATGAGTTCAAAATCCCAGCACCATCAAGGTACCACTGCTGGGCCCTTCAGCAAGGCCCTTTACCCTCAACTGCTCAGTTGTAAGTTGCTCAGGATAAAGGCGTCTGACAATTTCCATAAATGCAAATGTGGTAACAGTTTGGAGAAGATGAACATATGGCTGGAAAAATCCAGTGTCCCAATACATTTATCCATCAAGTGTATTTTGTGTCTTGCATTTAATGCATGTTGCATCAAATTTCCCCTTGGGATCAATAAATCTTAATCTTTTAAGGGCAACTCTGCTATAAATTCATATACCGTACTTGTGGATAAAAAGAGAGAGGTGGTAGATTATTGGTTAAGGCCTTGGACTTTGGATTGGAAGGTCACAGGTTTAAATCCCACCACCACCGAGCTGCCACTGATGGGCTCTTGAGCAAGGCCCTTAACCCTCCCCTGCTCAGTTGTAAGTCGCTCTGGACAAGGACGTCTGCCAAATACCGTAAATGTAGAGCGATGTAATTTCAACAACGTCTCCACACTAACTAAACACGTTGAGCGTTACTTCTGTCTAAAGTTATAATTTGTCTACACTGCTTGTGTCCACTGCTACTGATATACTCATTGCTTCTAGTCTACAAAATAGTTTCAAATTTAGAGCCTGTGCTCAGTGTATTCATTGTTCTGTGAAAAAAAATTTTGTGTGTCTAATTGCACTATGTAGTCTCATGTACTTTTATGTTGCACCACGGTTCTGAGAAGAAAAAAAGGTTTACTTCAGCGTACGCAGACTGTACAGGGAAATGACAAACACTTGACTTGCTTTGGAAGGAAAAAAAAAAAGTTACAATTACTTGGCATACCAGATTTCTATAATTCATCTATAGCTGAACAAATCAGAAATTCATTAGCTAGCCCTCTTTGTGAAAGCCCCACAGTGATGCCCAGTTGTCCAGAAACCTAACTGACTAGAACAATAAGTACCATAATATAATAGCACACTGCAGACTAGTTAAATAATTAAGGAAAAACTAAAGTCTAAATGACTGGCCAAAGAAAGAGACAAGTCATGATCAGTTTCTAATGTAGCACATTGTTTGTACCCTAAACAAAATGCAGCAACTCGGAGTTCTGACTATCACGTGTCTTTTTCCTCCTTCTTCATTGGCAGTTGTCTTTTTTATTCTCTCAACATGTTAAACTATGAGTTCATTGGAAAAACGCAGTATGAGAGCAAGTGGCTTTGCACTTAACTTTTTTTTTCTTTTTTTCTTTATAAAGTTTCTTCAGTGTTTCTCCTCTGAGAATCATCCATGTCATCTGTGATTGCTAATTAAACCACCTACTAAAATTAGTTCCACCAACAGCCAGATTGCGACTCGGCCAGACAGTCAATAGAAAGTAGGTTTTTTTTTTTCTTTCTCTGGTTGGTGGATAAAAGATGAAAAGCATCGATCAACAGCTTTCTGAACCATATAGTTCATATAGGACTATATAGATTTAATATGAAGTGGGATTTTCATGTATGTGACGTGTTTAATTAATATGATACAGTACAAATACTGTGTGTGTGTGTGTGTGTGTGTGTGTGTGTGTGTGTGTGTGTGTGTGTGTGTGTGTGTGTCATCAGGTACTGGAGGATAATGATTATGGCCGAGCAGTAGACTGGTGGGGTTTGGGTGTGGTGATGTATGAAATGATGTGTGGCAGGCTGCCCTTCTACAACCAGGACCATGAGAAGCTTTTCGAGCTCATCCTTATGGAGGACATCAAGTTCCCCAGGACGCTGTCAGCCGATGCCAAGTCTCTGCTGTCAGGCCTGCTAATCAAAGACCCTAACAAGAGGTACAGGTTCCGTTAAAAGCTACATCTTTTTAATTACACTGTGAGAGAATACTGAATAACTTGGTGAAATATTTTTGTTAAAAAAATTCAAAATACCATCCTAAATAGACACCGAATTTAATTAATGTAAGATTCACTGATTCGCAATTGTGCATCAGCATGAAAGTTGGCATTTCTATAGTGCTGCATCATTTTGAACACATTAACATCTGTAAAAAAATTTAATTATGTATAGTATATAATTATTAGTAAATGTGCTACACTTTTATTATTTAGAAAGTAAGCAATAATTTGTGACCAATATTTGATATGTAGATTGATTTTCTCAAGCACATTCTCTCAGCACCGCTGCTGCTACGTGAATAAGACGTATCGCAACGCTACAGAGACCTGGGCGTGTCCTGAGAGTCACATAGAATACAGATTAACATGGCAGAGGTAGAGCTGCATCTTCCTGGAGACAGAACAGGAAAAGAACCTCTGTTTTTTCCATCGGTTTTCTTTTCTTTTTTTTTTGCGCTATAAAGGCCTGTATGTGAAAGGGGTCATGTGTTAAAAGTCAGAAGGCTCTTAAGTTAATTGATGATTTGCTGTCTGTCTGAACCAAAGTAATGCAAGTGTACTATTTGCACCATATTGAATTGCAGAGAATCATATTTTTTTTTCCATTGCATTGAATCGCATTTTGTTTAATCGAATAGAAAATCGGATCACGCTGCAGCGTAACGGGGGGATCGTATCGCATCGCATCAGTAGCTGCTTCATGTGTATCTTTAATGTATCATATCTTTGGCTATGCCTTCGAGATGCGAATCGCCTACTATATATTCCTGCATTTGGTCATAAAAGTGCAATGCATGTCAATGTATCAAAGTTTTCATTGCTAGCTCTGTCCACTTCATGCGTAAATGTTAGTAAACTAAACTGACGTATAAAATAGGCAACAAAGGGATTTCCAAAAGATCTCTGGAGCTTCTGCTCCATGTGACATGCAAAGCAGATGACGTGAGCTATAAGCAACAGGTCTTATTTATTAAACTTGGTATGAACAGATTTATTTATATGTGATAATCATATACGTGTGTGTACAAAATGCGTACTGAAACTTATGCAAACCCTCAGACTCAACTTTACTGCAAGACTGATCAATATGGCCCTTGTATAAGAAGGGAAAAGGTGTAGAAGCATTTGTTACACATCAATTTGAATAAAATAGTAAGGTGGTGGAGATGTTAGGTTAAAGTACAGCATTCGTGTTGTGATACATTGATATGCAATATTAATTTTAGGGAAAATATGGTTATGTTAACATTGTTTCATTGTTTTGACATGTTTAATATGGTGTAAGTGGAATAATCAATTCAAAAAATCTACTAATTTTAACTATGAGTTTTATTAGGTTCTCTAGTGATAATCACATTTATATAAAATGTATACTATAACTGCTAGAACTCTATATTTAAGCAAATAAAAAATGTAAAGTAAGCAGGTTTTTGTCTGAATCACTTGAATCAGGCCTGATGTTATTTTAAATGATCCTTTATTAACGAAGAATAAATAAATTGCAACAATTTACAACATTAGAAACATGGTGATGGAGACCGTGTGATGTTTCCTGCTCACAATGTGGCTTTTGATATCTATAAGAGTGTCATATGTGTGTGCATCCTGTTCTTCTTCCTTTATAAATAAAGTGTTTTTTTTTCTCATGTTTCATCCACAGACTTGGCGGAGGGCCGGATGATGCTAAAGAAATAATGCGACACAGTTTTTTTGCTGCAGTCGACTGGCAAGATGTTTATGATAAAAAGGTAAAAGAAGTCAGATGATGTTTCACTAAAGGTGTGCTGGTTATTTTTATTTTATTTTTATATATATATATATATATATATATATATATATATATATATATATATATATATATATATATATATATATATATATATATATATAAAAAATAATTATTATTGTCATTATTGTTATCTTAAAGAAAATAAAATAGGGGGAAAAAAAAATAAAAAAGCTGTAGAAAAAAAAAAAGAAAGTTTTACAAAATGTGAAAGTTAAAATCGCTAAAAAATAATGTGATGTATAAATTCATTTCAAAGCATAAAATTTTTTACATGACATTCGGTACCCAAAGTTTCAGCATTCTGGTGAGAAGTGAGACTATTAATGTGAACCAGTAACTGGTTTATGGCAGTTTATTCAAACTTCTTCAAATGTTCTTCACAATGTCTTGTGTGTGTCGAATTTGTGACTAATACAGTATCACACAAAAGTAAGTGCACCCCTCACATTTCAGCAACTATTTTAGTAGATCTTAAGGGACGATACTATAGAAATGAAACGTGGATATATTTTGGAGTAGTTAATGTGCCGCTTGTGTAGCAGTACAGATTCTGAAAAGTTATTATTGTCAAAATAGCTGGCAACAATGTGAGTACACCCTAAGTGATAACAGCAGTACGTTGTGTAAACATGCAAAGCCACATGTCCTATTCATCATGTACATGTTTTTGTCTGCTTGACAGGACCATACAAATGTGTGTATCGTGTATTAGAGCAGTTAAAATGTAATGCTTTGATTACAATTCTCTCACACTGACCACTGGATCTTAAACATGCCAACTCATGGCAAAGAAACTCAATAATTAGAATTGTTTCTCTTCACAAAAATAGCCGAGGCTAAAAGATGATCAGTAACATCCTGAGTTACAGTACAGTGGCCAGAGTCATACAGAGGTTTTCCAAGACGGGTTCCACTCGGAACAGACCTCGCAAGGATTGATCAAAGAAGTTGAATCATCATGCTTTGCGTCAGGTGCAGAAGCTGGTTCAAAAAACAGATGCATGAGTGCTGCAGCATTGCTTTAGAGGTTGCAGAAGCAGAATGTCCGCTTGTCAGCGCTCAGGGCCGAACAGCAGTTTTCCAACATAATAACGACCCCAAAAACACCACCAAGATGATAACCGAGGAAGCTAAAGGTTAAGGAGTGGCCAGGTATGTCTCCAGACCTGAACCCTATTGAGCACCTGTGGGGCATCTTCAAGCAGAAGGTAAAGAAGTGACATGTGTCCAACATCCAGCAGCATTGTGATGTCATTAAAGAGCAGTGGAAGAGGATCCCAGCAACAACCTGTGCAGCTCTGGTGAATTTCATGCCCAGGAGGAATAAGGCAGTGCTGGATAACAATGGTGCTCACACAGAATACTGACATTTGGACACAGATTTGACATGTTCACGTGGGGTGTACTTACTTTTGTTGCCATTTATTTAGTAATTTGGACAGTAAATCTGTATTGCTATACAAGTGCACATTAACTACTCTTAAATATATCCAATTAATTTTTATAGTATCATTCCTTGAGAAGGCCTACTAAAATGGTGAAATGTGAGGGGTGTACTCACTTTTGTAAGATTCTGTGTGTCCCTCCTATGGCCCCAACTGCTAGTACTACGCTACTAATTATTAAAAAAAAATTATTTTTTTAATAAAAATGTTATTAAAAAGCACAAAATGAATACATAAATAAATGTTTATAAAATACAGAAAATAATGTTAAAATAAATGTTGAACTATCACATGACTATTTTCGATGTGTATGGGGTTGTTTATAGGGGTGTATGGGTCTGGGTCATTTTTTTAAAGGTTTATTTTATTTATGTGAGTTCTGAAAATAATGACATGGTGTTTCTGTATATACACACAGTATATATCCTGTTTAGAAAGCCATAATGCGATTAATAACGGCAAACATTGTTTATTAATATTTAATAGTGCTATTATCTGAGCCCGGGTCTGTTTCTGAGACAGAATTATTACCCTGAAGGCAGAGAGAACACAGTGTGTGTGTGTAGAGGAGGTGCTGTGTAAAACTCTGAGGTGTAAGATTGGGCCCTGCAGCTCACACACAACACGCAGTGTTACACCTGCACAAACAGGTGCTCTGTGTGTTTTTTTGTTGTTGTTGTTGTTTTTTTTTGTGTTGGTGGGTTTTTTTTTTTCTTTCACTGCTCCGGCTTTCTTCTCACACTTCCTTCCTCAGCTGATACCTCCCTTCAAGCCTCAGGTGTCGTCAGAGACGGATACCAGATATTTTGACGAGGAGTTCACGGCACAGACGATTACAATAACTCCCCCTGAAAAATGTAAGTGTGCCATTTCTATTGTTATCCTGCTCTCTCTCCGTTAGATAAACATACAAACACACATCCCAGAATATTTTGTTGTTGTTTGTTCTTCCCACACTAAACTTACTGAATTTACACTTGACTGCACAAGGACACACACACACATACTTTTCACATACAGTGGGGTTTATAAGGATGAGAAAATCTGGAATTTTCTTTCGAAAATAAACATCCTTTATAAATATTTTATAAATGTAGTTTTAATACATGTTTTAGATGTTTTTAATATTTTGAACAATGAGGGTTAATATTGAATATCTTGCACTTTTCAAAGGTCTTTATTTAAATGTAAGCAAATACATGATATTCAGCACAAACTTGTGGAGTCCGTGTGAGACTAAGTGCAGTGTCATTAAAGCAAAAAAGGGACGTATCTAATACTAAAGTCTGATTCCACATTTCACTCAGACTGTTGTCAATAATATAACTAGTAATGAAATGTTGTATTAAATTAGCAAGGAGCACATTAGAAGCAGCACTCAGACTTTTAGAGCTCATGGCGGTGGTCCAGATCAAATGTAGTGGATCTGACAAATCTACACACACACACACACACACACACACACACACACACACACACACACACACACACACACACACACAGGGGGGAAACAATATACACTTCCTAATTACTATAATACACTATATAGTAAAAGTATAACCTTTTTTTTTTTTTTTTCAGCCATGTGTTTTTTTTTGTTTTATTTTTAACAAACTGTACCCACAAGGTGTATTTGATGCCTTAGGATGTGGTAGCACTAAATTTAGCCTTCGCTTGAACTAAGAAACCCAAACCTGTTCCAGCATGGCGATGCCCCTGTACACAAAGTCAGCTCCATGGGGATATGATTTAAACGGGTTGGAGTGGAAATGGAATGAACACAAATCTCCACAAGCACACTCCAAAATCTAGTAGAACATCTTCCTAAATGAGTGGAGGTTATTATAAGAGGAAATGGAGACTAAATTTGGAATGAGATGTCCAAAAAGCACATACGAATCTTACGGTTGGTGTCCACAAACCTTTACAGTAATCCCTGTTTACTGCAGTGGTTCCAAAACCGCCCGTGAATAATGAAAAACAGCGACAAAAGACGGCACATCAAAAAAGCTAAGAAACATAAACTAACACACTTTAAACACACACACCGAAAACATTTGCAAGAATACAGTAATTATATTTTTAATAATACATTTCATTATTTCAACATAAAACTCCATTAAAACAATTCCCTATAAGTTTTTTGGTCTATCGTGTTGTTCGCGAGAGACCTGAAAAAAACAGACAAACAAATTACTTATGTGGCAAATGCAATTCCGCGATAAACCGGGGGTGCGAGATTCAAACAACAATTGAACCATTTAATTCCAGTCTTTATATCTTTTGAAAAAGCCCTGTTTTGAGGCCATTCCACCTCTTTGATCGAGATGTATCTAAAATGCTGCTCTTCTTCTACTTCTTCTGACGTTATATGTAATATTGCGCTTCTAATTAAAAAGTTTTGAGTTGAAATCCCAGCGTCACTAAGCTACAGCTCTTGGCCCTTTAGCAAGGCCCTGAATCCACAGATAACTGAGGTTAACTCTAAGTCATTTTGGGTAAGAGCATTTGCCAAAACGCCGTGAAAGTAAAGTAAGTCAGTTGTGTTATATGGGTCATCGCATTGCATTGTTTTGGTGAAATACAAGAAAAGCCAAAGTGTGCTTTTAACAGAAAACCCCAGTGTTTTTGACTAACAGCCAGTGTTCATCGATGTCCGCTCTCCCCCTCCCAACACAACTTATACAACCAAACAGTTCCATGTGCACAAGGTTGCTGTGTGGCTCTCGTAAAGCATGGCACACATTTATTGGCATATTGATATTCTCTAAGAGCCAAGACACTACATTCTAAATCTGCTGTTTTGCCTTATTTTCCGCTTATGTAAGACTAATGTTTGAACTTTCCCTGATAACAGCTACTGACCCTAAAAAAAATAAAGCATAAAATAGCCCCCAAAAATAGAACAGTTCAATGTTTGTTTGTTTTTTTCTTTTTTTCTTTTTTAAATCAATGCAGCGAAAGTCTTGCCGTTTTCTTCTTTCGCAGGGTATATTTTTGTCCTCTTAGCACTGAAAGATTTGCATGGAACAATTAAAGAATGTTTGATGAGAAAGGTTCAGCACTCAGATCTGACAGTTTTGATCAAGTTCTCTGCCAAGCTGAGGCTGTCGGCTGCGTCTTTGCCAACGCGACTCTGACTGTTTACCTGTTTTCTGCGCCGTTTATGTTCAAACAATCCCTTATAAATATGCGGCTGTCACTGATTCTGTTAAGGTGTTTGGTCTGTTTGCATCTTGGAGAAAGTCTTTGAATATATACAGTGTAATATATATATATATATATGGCTTACAGGAAACAGAGCGAATGACTGTATACCATGGACAATCACAGGGTGGCTCACACTTCTTTATCTTGCGGCAAAATGAACAAGCTTTCAGACATGGATGAGAAAGAAGCAAAAGCAGCTTTTATTGCAGTCAGTCAGCAAGTCAGAACCTCTGCAACGCCATAAGTTGGCTGATGCTAGCGAATGCACTTTCAAATCCAAAAAACGAATTTTTTGTACTTTGATCATTTACATATTTCTCCAATTTTCCTCCTCTTCCTTATTCATCAATTTCTCGTTCTTTAGTGAAAATTTCCTCTCCCTCCTCCTTATGGCATATTTATGTGATTTCTTTTTTCCTATACCCAAAGTTAAAACATCTCTTGTTTTTCTGGCCTTCGATGTATAAGTATTTTTGTTTTACTCCCCCCGTTTATCGCGGTGGATTTTTTTTTTTATTGTTGCAGCCGTAAAACATCCTCCCACACACTTTAAACACGCACAGAAAACATTCGCAAGAATATAGCGAGATGAATTTTGTGTACATCCGTAGAAATACAGGACACTGTATCACATTAATAGTGAATACTGTACAGTATACAGTTCTGCAGTAGCGTAGCCGATGCGTAGTCTCTCTGCTTGTTTGTTGGTTGAAGTGTCATTACGTATATATTTTCAGCACCACACAGCAACACTGCACCACACTTTCGTGAAAACACTGCGTGTTCTTTGTCTCTTGTGCGACTGTATGATATACGCTGTACAGTTATGTATACAGTACTGTACTGTATAAAAATGTAACTGCATTTTATAATTACTAACTATATTTTTATTAATACATTTCCTAATTTCAACATAACACTCCATAAAAAAGTATTTTGGTTTATCGTGCTGTCCGTGAGAGAGACCGGGAAAATCAGCTGAACAAATTAGTTATGTGGCAAATGCAATTCCGCGATAAAGCGGGGGATTAATGTATTCTCTCAATTTTACAACTAAGTATATCTACATAACTGTTCTACGATCACTACTGAGATTAATAATACTGAAATAAGTTACATTAACTTATACCAAATAATGCTAGATGATATAGGTATAAGGTGTAAAGTAAATCTTGCCCAAGATAAATTTCTCTAACATAAATTCTCTAACGTGTCTTTTTTTTTTTTGTGTGTGTGTGTAGTTGATGAAGACGGGATGGACTGCATGGATAACGAGCGGCGACCGCATTTCCCTCAGTTCTCCTACTCGGCCAGCGGGAGAGAGTGAGTCCCACACAGCCAGCACTGCCTCATCATCATCACGCTTTACCACTGGAACAGACTAGTCCTACAGCTTTTACCCAGTCAGACTTAGCCCAAACAAAGCTTCCCTTCTCCACTGGGACTCTCTTCATCATCCTCCACACAGGCCAAGAGCTCCAGGACACGCTTGGCTTTTAATGCTAATAGGAATTTTGCACGTCGGGCTGAGCTGAAATCCAGTCCGCTTAAATGCCCCAGACTGCTGGGGAGAAGAACTGTGGTGTTTGTTTACTTTCGTGTGTTTAGTCTGTGTGTTTTTCCTGCATTGAGATGCTTAAATATGTTCACATGATTGGGCGCGAAAGTGAAAAAGCACTGAAACTGCGGACCACCTTTCTATTTTTAGTCCATCCCCCTGTGTGGCTTTAGATTCACATGATGTAAATTTTTTTGAGCTCTGCGTGTCGTGTGATTGTCTGATATGAAGTACAACCGAATGCCTCCGATCTTGTGGTGTCCAAAAACTGCCATAGCAGTATACTCAGGCTGCACAGGTGTTGAGTTGGGAAAACATGCTTCACTGAAGATTCTCACGGGCAAGGCCACTCGCATCACTAGCACTCACGTTTAATGCCCAGACAGCACTCAGCACACACACACACACACACACACACACACTGTGTTCATGGCAGTAATGGGTGTCAGGATCTGCTGTGTTTCTCAGCTAGCATTTCAGTATCACTGTGGCACTGGAGTACTTTTCGTTCGTTTACTTACTCAGCAAACGGGTTGAGAAAAGAAACACGATAAGGGGAGTGGGGAATGGGGTGGGGGTTTCTTAGTTTTAGATGTTATGAGCTGAATAGTCCTGTGAATCTGAGCCATACAGCACCGTACCTCCTGATCCTTCAGGTACGCTTATCTACTGGGATCAGCAACGCCTCGAATCAGAACAATGTGTTCCCGTATGGTGTCGATCGCTTTTGCTTTGCCCGGGATTTCCTCCTTCACGAGTCGTTCCTGTTTTTCCGTCCGACGGTCACATGACTGACTGCGCGAGTAAAGCGAGTTGCGATCGTCAGTTCTCCGCGATACATTCAGCACACGGGTTCTCTAAGTTCTCCTAATTTGTCTGAGACCGATTTTTCCAGTAACGAGAAATCGATTAAAAACACTGCGGCTCAAGTGAAGCTCACGTGTCCTGACAGCATGTAGATGCACTGTTGTGTGTCCTGTTGTGTTAAGGAACAGAGTTAGATATCTAGAAAAGAACGGCATTAGAATGTAAATCGAGCGATGCACGGGTAGGCTTTTTGTTTCGATTAGCATTTTTTTTTTCCTAACATGTCGCAAAGAAGACGGCATTTAGAAGCCTGTTCACATGCTTTTTCTGTGCAAGGTGAGTTTTTGTAGTAAAACGGAACCCGGGTTCTCTCAGCAACAACCACAAAACCACCACAGAATTTCGTTCAAGAAATATAAATAACACGGAACAGCACTGAGAAGCCCTAGCTAGTGACACTTCAATCCCCTGTGTGGCTTTTCATCCCAGCTCTTACCTCTCATCGGTCTTTGTTAAATACAAGGGGGATCAAAAAGTTTTGAGACTGGCCCTGTTTACAAGAAAGTACTTTATTTATCTATGCTTGCACACTTTCACACTTTTTTATGTTTACATCACCTTCAAAGTAGTCCCCTTGCACAGCAATACAGCGCTCCCGGCGTTCCTGCCACTTCTGAAATGTGTCCCGGAAGTGTTCTTTTTTTGCGATACGCCCTGGATTCTCACAGTGGTGTCAAAACGGCGAACCTTTGAGCCGAATTTTCATCTTCAGGAAGTGGGCGAAGTCTGTAAGATCCAAAATCTGGCGAATAGGGTGGGTGCTGAAGTGAGATCACGTTGTTTCCGGCTCACGTGTGAAACTCACTTGTGAGGAGAGTGAGCAGACGTGATAACACACATGGTCAGAATAGCATAAGTTGCACAGCTCCCGATGTAAAATGTCTTTTGGCAGGCTGACTTAGGAAGGTCGGTGCTTCCGGTGACTGCGCGTGCAGCCTTGTGCTGCCATCTGTTGGCGAGTCACAAAACTAGTCTCGAAACTTTTGAAATATCACCTCGTACGCAGGTCTACATTGGGATTGGGAATGTTGTTAGAGCAGGTTTTCGGGCTGCGCTACATGTCGAAGTAGAGAAGGTAGATATTGGCTGGAAGAACCCGAGTTGGTCAGACCAAATCTAAGTGTTTTGTGTCTAATGTTTTTATGTTTAAAACGTATAGTACATTCCTCGAACCTTTAACAGAGTGTTTTTGCCTTGTCTCCTTTTTATTTTCACGAGACGGCGGTATTAGTTTTATGCTTTGCATTAAGTCGTTGTAAAGTGCGCGATAAGGTTAAGTTTGCAAAACTGTATCAGGTGGATCAGGTGAGATATCACGAGGTGTAGCAAATCGAATTGTGTCCGTGTGGGTTTCCTCAGTGTTCCCTGGGTTTCGTCTCTTCTCACATGAACGTATCAGGAGGTGGATTAATGACTCTGAATTGCCTCTGGGTGTGAACCAGCGTGTGTGTGGCTGTACGTACAATGCTGCTGAGAATTAAGAAGAAGCCCAGCAGTGTTTTAGGTATAAAGGAAAGTGAATGAGGGTTTGAGTGGATGCACTGTTGATGGTCTTGTATGATGATAATGATTATGGTTATGAAGAACGGCAAGTTGCGATGTTGGGCTCTACTGTCGCTCCTCCATATGAGGACGTCACGTCGATGCAGGTTTGTAAATTCTAGCTGTGTGTGCGTGAGTGCGTGTGTCTCGGAGTTTGTATGGACCTGTATACAGAGATGTCACATTCCTTTGATGGTCATACCATAGGAAATGAAATGCTATTAAATCTAGAGACTGCACTGATAACGAACATGAACTAGTTGCCTTGTTTCTTCCCAGTTGCGTTTCATTTGGAGAGAAAGCGCTCCCGCTCTTAGTTTACTGCGACGATAAAACTCGCGTCAGGACCACGCTACTGCAAATGGCAAGAGCTTCTGTCTTCCAATATTCGTTTGATTTTTTTCTTTTTTCATTTTGTTTTCTTGTTTTGTTTTTTTTTGTGATTTTCGCTGACGACGCTACCTAGTGAGAGGTGAACGGAGTGGGATCGTGCTGTTTTTTTGCGTTCATTTTAAATTAATTATTTATCAAGTTAGCTCATTTCAAAGCTCATTTTGTTGTCTGTGTTTTGTTTTTTTGTTCTTTTGCTTCTTCTTTAGGTACGTTTATAGAGTTCTAAGAAATAGCAAATCTGAAAAGAAAAAAAAAGTTTAAATGAAGTGTTGTTTTTTTTATGTATGATGCAGGTCTTTTTCAGTATAGAGTTGAATACGCCTTGTGTCGTCTTTATAAATGTGCACTTGTAAAGGGAGTCTTTCGTATGGGGTGAGAGAGAGAGAGAGAGAGAGAGAGAGAGAGAGAGAGAGAGAGGTGTGACAGGTGTGACACTGTGTGTTGGTTTCTTACATGTGTGGGACCTGAGTGCTGATCCAGTAAAACTGCACTCTGTTGAAAAGAGGCTTTGGCACTACAGGCCAAAAAAAAAAAAAAACCCCACCATACACCACTTTTTAAAACTCCATAGTCACAAAACTTGGCTTTAAATTATGTATAACAGCACTTTCATGTCCATTTCTCTTTTTCTATAGTTCAGCTCAAAAAATGAAACAAAGGTTCCTGCTTTAAGACGGAAAAAAAAAAGGACTTGAAAGCACACGTTCCCTTCACGCACTCCTTTTTTTTAAAAAATTTTTATTATTATTTTTTTTTTATTAGTAAGAGTAACAGAGTTTTGCTTTGTAAAGCGTTACGCTGTGAACGTGGTGAGACACTGCCAGGAGTTTTGCTTTTGGTGCCGACTTTTCCCAGCTCTCGCTCCCCTTCCCCGAGCGTCTCCTGGAGCTTTCTTCGGGAAAAGTCAGTCATGACCGGGGCGATGCCGCCTCGACGGTTCCCATCAGGAGCCGCGCTCAACCGCAGAAACCCGGTATAAAACGTCTCGCAGTCTTTGATTATCAGGCTGCTTGTGCTGCGTCCAGCACGGCTACGGTGGCCTGCTCCAAACGACGGAGTAGCGACGAACTAGCGTACGCGAAGGAGCCGTGTGAGCTGATGGGTTCCATTCTTACTTACTGCAGGGTCTTGAAGAAATATTTTACACCTCAACGTACACACTTTGCTGCTACTGTTTGTATCGTCTACAACATAATTTCTTGTTCTCTTGCTCCTGGTAGTGTATTATGAACAAGCATGAATTGTAAAGTATTTATTTAAAAACAAAAACAAAAAAGAGAAAACCTGCGGGGGTAAAAAAAAAACAAACTTGTAATAAAATTTTACGGCCATGTAGCTTTAGATTTTGTGACATTTCTTGCCCTTGCTAGCTCTGTCATTAGATCCATGTTAAGATCTAGACATGTGGTTGAGTTTTTATGCAGAAGGGACTTGATTCCAAAAAAAAAAAAAAAAAAAAAAAAAAAAAAAAAAAAAAAAACGAAAGAACTGTATTACAGGTTGGGATATTTACTGACTAAAAGAGAATGCTTATTTCATGACTATATGGTCCACGGCGATGTGAGAAAAAAAACGCTGATCTATGAGAAACCTTTTTTGTACACTGAACATCCTTAGTATTTTTACATGTAAATGTATATGATAGGGATGCACCTTATTTTCCTTCTTACAGACTGCTTAAATAAAACACTGTCAATCTGTGCTCATTTCGCCTCTCGTTCGCTCTTGCCTACTTCCTTTCCTCCGTCCCTTCTTCCTTTCATCTTTTCTTGTAGTCTTTGAGGGGAAATGCGTGTTCGGAGGAGTTCTTCTGTGTCGTTCACGGCCGGTTCGACGGGAGTCGGGTTTGAACGTTTATTGACGAAAGCGTGTTTACAAAACAAAAGTTCCAAACATGGACAAACACGTGAAAAACGTGTAAAAACAGCAAATAAATTAATCTTTAAATAATCGTTCAAAATGTACATTGCAAATACATGTTTGGTATGCACCACAAATCAGTGAGTATTGAACATAATTTAGCAAATCCATGTGTGTAGAGGGTGTGGCGTGTGTGTAAGAGTGATAGAGAGAGAGAGAGAGAGAGAGAGAGAGAGAGAGAGAGAGAGGAGGGGACGGTGTGTGTGTGTGTGTGTGTGTGTGTGTGTGTGTGTGTGTGTGTGTGTGTGTGTGTGTGTGTGAGAGAGCGAGAGTGTTAGTGACCGAGAGCCAGCACTGCTGCTGTGTATGCAGTATGGACTGTGATGTCACACGACCCCCTGCAGCCATCACACGCACAAACTCGCACCCACACACCCACTTCTTACTTGTAGCAAAAAAAAAAAAATAATAAATCCCTCATGAGTTCGGAGTAAAGCCGTGGCGATGGCGCTCCGTCGGTGTGATCGGATTAACTCCGTCGAGAGAGAAGGAAATAGCCGCCCTCACACTGTTCCGAGAGTTTCTCTCCTCTCGGCTGGGAACTGAGGGAGGAAATACAAAAGCGCTCGTTTCAGTCAGTTGCACAGATTGAGCTGTACACGGGGTTCAGCGGCGCTTATAGAAAAACGCATTTACGCTCGCTAACCGTCGATCCCGACTTCCCGCTGTTACACAAACACTCGAATAGAGATCCTTTTGAAACAAAAACCCGACCACAAACGCGCCATTCTGCAGGCAGCCCTGTGTGCGCTCCTGCCGAGCTGCTGCTCCAGTCATCCAGCGTTCACGTTAAACGATACGCATATAAAGTGCAGTTTGTACTCGTACACAAGTGCTTTTTATTCCTGCTATTCGAATTGAGAGAAGCATCGGCATCATTCGAACAATCTGTTTTTTTCTTTTCTTAAATACTGTTAAGCAGTACTGGGTGGTGTCTCAGGGTCTGAGCTTTGCTGCGCTTCTCATCCAGCAGCATTATTTGAGGACCATGTGAATGCAGTTGAGGAATGCAACCTTGAGCTTCTTCGAATTCCCAGTACGCAACTGGTGTCTCCTTCCTCCTACAATCTCCCATGGCCTCGCATTCGAAAAATGAAACGCTGCAACGCAGGATGAGGGATGCATCAAAACAGACGCCTTTGTCGTATTATCATGAGGTTGATTTGATTGTGTCACGGATGAAGCTTGTTTACGCTCTAAGTACAGAGGAGACTTCAGAAAGCTCCTCTACCTTATTAACAAGGAGTCAGGCATCAGGGTGATTCAGGTTTTATATGGAGGAGGAATCTGGGACGGAGATGCCGACCTTAAATATGATCCAGCCAGAAACAAGCTAAAGCTACTGTGGAAAACAAAATATTTCAGACATTTGACCTTGCTGTGACCCTGAGCCCGTTCCAAAATCTAATCAGTTCATCTGCTGTTTCTAATCATTAATCCTTATAAATACTACAAACATTCAACCTCGCGTTTCTGAGATATCACACTAACAATAATCACACGCCGACAGAACAGACAGATGAACAGACAATCCGAAAACAATCACATGAAAACTATGGCGGGGGCATGAAAAATGTAAGGAATGAATAATGAAGGAATACAACATAAAAGAGAAGAATAAAGTAAAGAAAGAATTGAGGAACAAAGGAAAACAAGGTGAAAGAATCAAATTGAAGGAAAATGGCGTTTTTTTTAGGGAGTGGATAGTTCGATTAAAAAGGGGAGAGTAAAATAAAAGGGTGGAAGGAGGAAAAAGGAGAGTAGAAATAAAGAAAGAAAGGAAGGAAAGAAAGAAATAGAAAAGGAAATTAGACTGAATAAATGGAGGGACGAAAGGGAAGAAAGAAAAGATGGATGGATGAACATGAAAGTAATATGCAAGGGAAGGTAGAAAATGTACGAAATTAATATTTGATGTAAATATTTCGAAGAAAGAAAGAAAAAGGAAAGCAATAATTGAAGAAACGAATACAAATGAAGATGAGAAAAGGAAAATATGAAAAGGGAAGTTGGGCAGAAGGTAAAAAAGTCCATAACAGTAACTTTATTTTGCGTGTCAGATTTTTTCGCTGAAGCACAAGAAGCCTCTCGGAACTTCTGCTGCTTGTTCTTGTGCTAAACGCTGTGAACTTTCTGCACGAGGCTGCTTGGAGCTGCGTGTTGATTTTGTTTCTCTGAGGGAGAGCGGGAGCTGTTAACTCTCACCTCTCTCCTAACAAAACAACAGCATGGCAGTATTAACAGAGCTGCGAGCGACGGCGCTTTGCAGAGTGGCGCTCTGTTTGCCATAATCTTCTACAGATGTCAGCGTGCGGCTAGTCACTGTCTGTTGCTGACGCGCCTCTAGCAGCAATCTGGATGAGCATCTGTGGACGCCTAGTCTTGCGTGATGTGCAGCCATGGCTACCAGCTGCTGTGCTACTTGTGCTCTCTCTCTCTCTCTCTCTCTCTCTCTCTCTCAGCTGACATGGAAGTAGACTAAACATGCTATCAGCGCAGTTGGAATTCCAGCGATACCTTTTGTGATCGCAAACTTGCGTACAACTTTCGTCATTTTTATACATATGCGCAATCGATTGGTGGACGAAATACACAAACCATGTGAGTGGTGATACACCCAGTAAAATATGACTCCAGTTAAAGTGCTCCCTTTAAACTTTGAGAACCTGAGACCAAAAAACATTTTTTTTCAAATCGCACAAACAAGGCCACGGATTTTGGGGCAATTTAGAGTCAGGCGTTTCTTTAAAGAGATACGTTTTTATCCGGTCATAAATAAAAAAAAAAAAGAACGACAAACGGAAATACTTCAGTAAAGAACAGATATACATAAAAAAAAAAAAAAGCAGCTCAAGTACAGTAACGTATCACATTTACTTCATTACTGTCCGCCACTGCACTCGTAAAAACCTCTACAACTATTCGACGCTAAACATTAGGAGATCCAGCGTTTGTTTTCTGCGGCTACTACAGAATGTAAAGTGAATCGCTTCCTGTCTATCGGCATGGAACGGCCTTACCTGTACACGCAGGTTGCCCATCTCTTCAGTGAGAAGCTGCCTCTCGTGCACGAGCTGGTTCTGTCTGCTGAGCAGCTCCAACACCTGCTGAGCACTGGACTGACAGTGTTGATCCAGCTGCTGCAATCTGCACACACAACAATCCTGCATCACCATACACACACACACACACACACACACACACACACACACACACACACACACACTACAAACCTGCTTTGTTTACAGCTTCAGTGATGACTTCCGAACACACAGCTAAGCACATGACATAATACAGCTCCATTTGCTGTTTTTCATGATGTCATGAATAAGATTACATTTGCACCAATGTTTATTTTAGATCATTCTGGCTGCTTTCCCAGTGGATTTTTTAAAAGCTATTTATTGCAACAACAATTCGATAAAAACATTTTTATTTTTTTTTATAATTATGAGTATTTGGGCTCATAAAGTAATAAAGCTATTAAATAGGTGACAGATAGCTGGCTCATTCTAACTAATGATTGCACTGATGATGGAAATGAAAACGTGAGGCTGAGACAAAACACTTATTACACAATGGTCTGCAAATCAAACGCTTTTCAATAACCTGCTTGTTTTTTCAACTGCTAGACACTAGAAGGACAAAAGTATTGAAACACCTGACTTTTTCATCCATACCTGATCTTTTTCCAAACTGTTACCACACAATATTACAGGATGTTCACAACGAGACTTGTATGACAAAGCCCCTGTGCACAAAGCCAGCTCCATGAAGATATGCGAATGGAAGATCTCCTGCTTTAGAGTTTTGACCACAAGCGTTTTTGGGCCCTATTGTATATTGGAGAGTCCAAAACTGTTGCCACAACAACTGAAGCACAAAATGACAATCTGTCTCTACACGTTGTAGCATTAACAATTTCTCTTCATGAAACTCAGACCTGTTTCCCAGCACGGTGATGGCCCTGTACACAAATCAACCTCCATGAGTAGCAGAGTTGACCTCTACCACACTGAACACATTTAGGATAAACTGGAATGCTGACTATATACTTTGTTGTCGGACTTCACTAATGCTCATGTGGTTCTATGGGTATATCCCCACATGCTTCCCCAAAGAGTGGAGCTTAATAATAACAGCACAGGGAGGATTAAATCTGGAATATCATGTTTAACGTATAGCACATAGGACTGTGATGCCTGGTGTTTGCATCCTTGCAAACAACAGTGTCTTTAGGTTTGCTAAGAAAGCAAATGATCTCATTCATAAATTAAAAAAAACCTAGTAAAATGATCAGTCATCATTTTAATGAATACAATATTTTTCCAGAAAAGATGAACAAATTAACTCATTAATTGGTGTGATACAATTCAATATTATTTCTCTCAATTCATTCAGACACAAGGGTGTTATTAAAGTGAGGTATTGATGTAGGTGAGGAGGTCTGGGGTGCAGTCAGTGTTCCCTTTCATTCCAAAGGGTTGAGGTCAGAGCTCTATAGCAGGCCACCTATTTTCATAAGGTGCATTGTCATGCTGAAACTGGTTTGGGTCTCCTGGTTGTAAAGTAAAAGGAAAATTGAATGCTACTGCATCCAAAGAAATCCTATTCAATTATGTGTCTCCAACTTTGTGGTGACAGTCTGGGGAAGAAAAAAAAAAAAAGTCAGGTGTCCCAATACTTGTCCACATAGTGTATATACATATGTCATAGCTATAAGGATCTTCGAGGGTAAGGACATTTCAGTGTGTTAGTTTAAACAAATAGCACTCTGTCGATTACCTGTAATCCATGTAAATTCCTAAATAGAATTCTGGATAGATTCCTAAGTCAGTATCTAACCATTCTATTTAACCAGATTATAAAAGTAGCGACAGGTTGCTAGGCAACAGAGGATTTTTTACAACCAGATGCACACACACACATCAGAAAGGATAGGAAAGCAAAATCTATCGCCGGCTATAATGTTCGTGATGAGAAAATAAAAAAAATAAACGTGTCGGGTGGATGATGTTACACGCGATTGAGAAACAAATGGATAAAGTATTGACATCAGATCCATCAAAAAGAAAACAAGGCGCTGTTTAGTGACAATCAAAAGTAAAAAGTGAACTTGAATGAACTATGAAAGACTTGATGTGCTGTTATTGAGCGAAAGTCGTGGCATCACACTACCTGTTGACTCGAAGTGTTTATCATTCACACTAGTTTATTCAAAGTTGCATTTATTTGCATTTAATCGAACACGCAGCTCACGTTCTCACGGCCTGCACTGGAAGCGAACCACACAGCAGTGATTTTACATGAGCTTTGGGTTTGTTCCCCCCATGCAAACCGCCTCAAGTCTCGAAACGAGATCTCTATCTGTTCAATCCTTATCCCTGCACCCCTGAATGAAGAAATCAAGTCCTCTGACTAGCTGGTGCAGTTGAGCTAAAGAGTTCTTATAAGTAAATATGTAGGCTAGATTGGGAAATCCTGATTTTTTTTTTTTTCCTGCAGCCTGCTCTTTGGTCCCACTGTGAGCGTGTCCCAGATCTCTCTCTGCATAGCAGCAGACCAGCGCCAAAAGAGACACACACGGAGATGCTTCTCCAGCTCCGGAGGACAGAAAGAGGAGAGGGAAGGCCTCTAGCTGTTGCTTAGGGGGAAGACAGATGCCCTGCTCCTGCTGGCTGGGGCTACTGCCGTCTGTGCAGGCCCTATTCTCTGCCTCTCTCTCGCTCTCTCTCTACCCCTACACCCCCACTTATCCCTCGCTCCCTCCTGTGGGAACTGGAGCAGGCTGCTTAGGCTGTGGTGGGCAAATGCTCCAAGTTTTGGTCCCCTCACGCTTGACAATAATCTGTCTTTCAATGTCATTCTTTGCTCTTTCTTTTTACCCCCCCGTTTCTTTTTTTTTTTTTTTTTTTTCCACTGTGTGCTGAAGCTGGAAGAAGCTGCTTAGTCTGAGCTTGAATGGGCAGCGAGTCTGATGCACAGGCCTGTCTCTTCATCTGATCTTCTTTATTTTCTCATCATCCCCTCTCTGACTGGATGGAGGACAGTTTGTGCCAGGCTAAGGCCCTGCTTTGTGGGAGACTGGCGCCACTGCTGCTGCCCACCTCCAGAGCCTGGCTCTCACTCAACTCCCTGCTATTATCCCCATCTCTATCTACAGACCAGTGTAGCGTACAGTATGTGCTTGGGTTAAAGAGGTTGCTGGATCAAAAAGGCCAAAGAAGATAAAGATGGTGTGCTGGTTTAGCAGTACATGTGGTGTGAAGTATTGACAGACACAGTGTACACAGAGAATGCAGTGTGCATCTCCGTAAAAAGTCGAGCAGCGATTTGATGGTTGCAGTGAGCCCACCTCAAGGGGGGGGCACTTATATTTTTCTGAAACGCTATACACTGAAATAGTGTTGCATTATTTTTACAATAACTGTTGTAATACATTTTTCAGTCAGAAAAAGTATGATTATCTGCTTTCATACTGCTAGTTATGTCTTGTATGGAATTAATACAAATATAAACTTTTACCCAATCTATGGGAGAACTGATAACTATAACTTTTTTCACTAAAAAAATGGCTGTGCGGTTACAAATAATTACAGTTGCACCACACACCTGTTGATGAAACATATTATACAGTAAAAATACGGCTTCAAGGTAAATCACAGGTAATGATCTTGTCGTAATACAAAAACTGTGAACAAACATGCACTATATTTAAGAATAATCACCTCAAAAGCTTCATATGGTGAGGATATGTGGTTTCCCAGTAATACTACAGGGTGTTTTTATATCTTATACACTTCTGGAAAAAAAATTAATGAGAGGCATGAGAGACTATAACACAGGCCTGAGGTTATATAATTGCAAGTGTTCTGTGGCCTTTTACCAATGTTAAAGAAACTCTATGACATACTGCTTATTAAAAAAATTAATAAAAAAAAAAAAAAAATATATATATATATATATATATATATATATATATATATATATATATATATATATATATATATATATATATTTAGATACATATACATACAGTGGGTGCACCCCTCACATTTCAGCAAGCGTTTTTGTAAATCTTCAAGGGACAAAACTATAGAAATGAAACGGATATAATTTAGAGTAGTTAATGTGCAGCTTGTGTAACAG